>NC_138447.1:16515000-16735000 GCF_040668555.2 Bombus flavifrons
CGCGACTTTCAGTGGCTTCAACAAGCAAAAACAGATTGCTGGTAACGGCGTAATAATAACTCGTTTCGCGGTTCTTGCGCAACCACGTTCGATTTTTGCAGGTACAACGACCGTCCAGGTTTAAGGGGAAAAAAGAGTATAATCAAGGCGTTGACCGCGAGTCCAGCCGCGAAAAGCTTCGTGAAATCCGTGACATTCCTGGCGGTTGTCCGAGAAACCGCGGGAATCAGGACTCCGTCACGGAACGTTCGCGATAATTGTTCGCCTCGAAAACCGTGGAATAAAGGCAACGAAACGGTGAACCTCCTAGCGGTACGATCTACTGGCTATTATTTTATGCCCGTCTATTCGCGGAAGTCGATACGATTTCAATTATCCGCCCGGTTGTTTTTGCTCGGTCCAAATAAATGGAGGATTAACTGGGAAAAAGTGGTATAGAGACGAAGCAAATCGAGTTTGGAATGGAAACGGTGTTATGATTTAGACGGAGACCGATAGCATTGTTAAGCGAAGGGTCGATTGGAAATTGCGTATCTCGGTCTTGCTTTCGTTTCAACGAATGAAACCATTTAGACGTTTTTAATATTATCAGAGGATATTGGTACAAAATTGAGACAACGTTTTTAAATCCTTTGAAAAATTTCTGGGTGGCAGGAAAACAAGATTGCTTCGGAAAGTGACGCAACAAGAATAAAGCATAGTTAAAGAACCAATATTATCTTTAGATAATACCATCAGACGTCCGGTGAAGTGCGCTAGATTTACCGACGCCATACCTAGAGATACCACCGCAAGCAACAACGGCAACAACGGCAACAACGAGTTAAAACACAATCCAACGTGCATCTCTCCTAATCAAACTCCATAATTCATGCTGCTTTTTGAATTTTCTTGATCGTAATCAGCGACTTTCACCGGTCCCGATCGCCACGACTTAACTTCTTACCCGAGCGAATCGTGTCCCGGACAAAGTACCTGTTGCTCGTACATCTAAACATCAAAGATACGATCCAGACAAAAGCGTTCGTCATGACCGCGGCTCCCTCGTCTCGTAATCCTATCAAGCGGATGTACAGATCGGTTCATCCCCCTCGAAGGCTTCTTTATTAACATCCAACGCTACGATCCAAGAGTCAAAGATCGTATCACATGCAAGATGCTGCACGACAGTGTTCGCCTAGGCGCGACCAGAGCAGCCCAGCGCCAGATACCTGGAGTATTTTTCAGTCAGCCCGTGATCCTGCTCGATCTAGCGTTGGTGTCGCGACCGAGAGACACGACCGGTAGCACGGTCGATCTCGTAAACCTAGGAGGTCCAGCGGTGGCCAGAGGACCGGACAGGTCTAGCCGTTATCTGGTCGTACGGGGGCAACAACAATCGGCCGCGGTGGAAACTCAACACGAGGACATCCACTAATGCCAAGTCTCGGCCGAGGCCCAATTAATACGCGTCCATTGAGAAAGCTTTCAGGGATCTTCCGTGTGTGCGTCACTTCGTGGCTACTGGCTGGTACCACGGACTATGCACGTTCTGGCCAGTCGCGGAAGAAGTCGGTGCCGTAAGACCGAGCATGGATGGAGATCGTGAAGTAGATGGCGAAGACTATGAAACGAAGAGCGGAGGCTGGAGCGTGGAAGTGACTAAACCACTATGAGGCTGACCACGGTGAAAAGGGTAGCCCACGGAGCAGAACCAAGTAGCCGCACGACAATAAGCAGGGAAACGTTTTATTAATTGCCGAGATCTGTCAGTGTCTCTGGCGAGCTGGCTGCCATATTAAACGGCTGGGACTACCAACCGAAACCGACGTGGTAGGCAGAGCAGTAGAGAGGGGCTCGGGGAACACCGAGTACGAGCAAACAGGACGTGAAAAGGCCGCTGTTCAGCAAGGAGGAGCCACCTCTTTCTAAGTATTACGTTTCCTTGCCTCTTAGTAGCGCCCATAGCCAGCCATTCTGGCGCAACCACGAACCAAGAAGATACGCTCCTGAGATCTCGAACCGGTCCGCAACGACTGGCTCTGACAGTACCGACCACCTGTAGATACCGTGGACGGATCCATGCGTTCCGTCTATCGTGTAGAATTTCTTGATTCCGATCGCGTACGAGCACACACCGCGCGTCACATTTGTTGGCTGGTTTTTTTTTTAGACACGTGTAAGAAGAGACTCGAATCGTTGGATAGACGCGTGGCAACATCGAGGGAGATTGTTCCGGTTATTGGAGCAGATTTATACGTTTGTATGTTAAAGTAACGAGAGTGCTGACTGACAAGTTCGAAGAACCAGAGTGTCAGCTGTGTGCATTCTTCTCGAACGGTATTCCGATGGATATTTCGTAGGAATTTAAGTAAGAACACGGATGCTTGCAGTATCTCTCGCGTACGTCGTGAATTATTTAGTGGTACGAAATTGGGCAGGTAGTTACCACGGTTATATTCATCAGGTGTCTGTAACCTGTCCTTCTCGTGCGACTAGGTGTGTGCCGTGGAGAAACTCGCAGAAGCGTGAGTAACTAAGTACGTATTTCAAACAGCATGAGAAATACACGAGATTAAGTCGTGAGTTATGGCACAACGCGTTTACAACGTACAGAAGCAACGAATACGTTGACTACTTTCTCAGGAAATATAAGAGTATCTGGGAAATATTACATTTTCACCAATCCAATATTCAATTTTTCAGTCGACCAATCCACTGTGTAGACAGATGATCATTGCACGATTCTACATGTGATACAACTATTTCCATCCTTCGTTCGTGATGTACGTGCATTCTGTGACGAAAGACAGCGAATTATTCGCTAGAGCGTGCCAATTAGTATTCGTCTCGCCATGTGAAAATATATATATATATATATATATATATATATATATATAGAAATTACGACTAACAGTAAGTTCGTTCATGTTGCACTTACGATACAGTCGGAAACTTCTTCAAATTTCCAAACCATCCCATTCAGAGCCTGCAGACATAAAATCGCGAGGCAATAATTATACGTGCGAGGAGGGTGGGTCTCGCAGTTCCCTTTCCGTGTTACCTGTCGCGAGCGATCTTTCTCAGGCGGATCTGAAATCGCGTTAATCAGTGGTAGAAGCAGTTAAAGAACGGCAAACGAGTAGGCTAGGAGGCAAAAGAACGAAATAATTTGCCTAGCGGCGTATCGGCTGGAAATGACAAGGAAGCGAAAGCGTGGATGCATAAAGTCGTGTCACGTACGTTACGTTCGGTACACGATCGGTGGATCACGCGAAAATTCTCGCTGGTATTTACCGTAAGGCGCGTAGTATATATCCACGCTAATTAGTATACTCGCGCAGGCAATAACCCTCATAATCCGAGGTCGCAACAGGTCGGCCGTAACTCAGCTAGCAACGATTCGTATCGTGTGTTTTCTCCTCTTCCGCTGCGATTCCTACCGGCCAGTGACGCTTTAACGCCGGCTACAAGGCACGTCAGTGTTGCGCTAACGGATTGTCGCCATTTTTGCTTCATCCGCCTAGACCATCATTCTCTACGCGACTCAAACTATAATTCTTTACGTTTCCCGACAATGAGAATCTCTATATGTATATCTTCGTACCGTTCATAGAGAGTCGATTTCCGCATAGTCCAACCGAGTTTCTCGCGATGAATCATAGTGACACGGTGGAGATCGCGTAACCTAACGAGTCGAACGAGCGAACACCGTCGGGGATCTCCCATAGAGCATTCTCTAGGTACTGGACCTACAGTCCACCATCATCGTGACGCGCGAAATGATCGACGACGTGCCAGATTCTGTGGCCACGCTGTGGTTTAAGGGAACCGTTTCGTCGAGGTACTGTTAGAACCGTCATGGTCACGAATCGATCGACGATTAGGTACTCGAGGGAACGCTGCTTTCCGGCGTACGATCCAGTAATGATCGGTTGACTCACAATCAGCGACGACCGAGTTAACCTCAGGCGACTTCCCTAGATGAATCACGCGTGATTTTTCTGCCTCCTCCGTTTTTTTCCTCCTTCTGGTTCTTCGAATGAATGTAACGTATGACTAAGTCCTGTACCTGTATCTTGGGTCACCTAACCGGTTCATTGTCATTCTCCGAAAGTGAGCTGTAAGCAGGTGCTGGTGTTCGTACAATTTTTATCTACTTTATTAAAATCTCATTAACGCGGCGAAAGAGGGCGAATTTATCTCAATAAACTAAATTAACGTGTATCTTCCGTTTCTTTTATTTCTTCCTCTTAAATATTTGTACGATTCTCATTGACGAAGCGAAAAAGCATTATTTTTTGCATTCGGTTATTCCAGCAAGCGCAACACACATAAATCTTATATCTGTACCGCGAGGAACATCTAATCTCATCCTCGTCGTTCTTTAATCGCGAGTGGTAAGCGAGTCTGAGCAGAGTCGCCGGCTATCTCTAAACATCATCTATCCACGAAATTTCTATCTACTTTATCGAATCCCCATTAACGAGGCGAAAAAGCATCGGCTGAAGGTTTGATTGACGTCGGCCTGTTGTAGCCGAGGCGGTTTCACGCCGTGCCGGATGGGGTCATCGTGTCCGATATCCGGCACCGATACACCCGCGTTGTGTCGCTCGTTTTCCCGACAATGCTTCGCGACCGTATCGCCACGGCCAGGCCCGTGTTTGCCTTGTTAGGCAAACATTCTTCACGATTCCGGTCGCGTTAAAGGCCGACATCGATCACCTCTTGTGTTCGGCCACGTTCTCCGTGCTGTTCCAGCTATATACGCGCCGGTTATGCGCTCTCTCTAGGCTTTACCTTGTATCCCTGTGGTCGGACGCTCGTCTCTATTCATTGTGCTCATCTGTCCGTGTCTTTGTCGCGCTCGAGGCTCCCACGAACTTCTCTCCGTGTTTCCCTTCGCGTGGTTACGATTCTCCACGACTCGAACCGACGGATAGAGCTGACTCGGAACGTCTATAACGGAATCGTACGCTGGTCTGGGGGACAGCGTGCCTGTATACAGCTCAACTAATGCGTTTACGATGTCTGGCTGACAGTACATCAAAGTTCAGCGGAAGCCTCCTTTTCTTCCTTTCGTCTATTACGTTCCTACGTTTCACCCTTTCGACCGAGCTTTCGGCTTTAGCCCTTGGTTACTTTTTCGACTGGCAGTCTGCTTTTAACCCTGGTCTGCTCTTTTAGGTAAGTTACGCTTTTCGAACGAGGGAGGCTCTCGCAACTTTTCCGCCGGCTTGATCGATAGGACTATACTGGATGATGCGTCTGAGGATAAGAATATCGTACTCGGGGATGGTTATTTTTATAGCTACAGACTTATTCGCCAATAAGTACACGTATTAAGAGTTGATTCATAGAACTGTATTTAATGATTCTAGAGTGGAAATCTCTCAGAGATTTTATTGTCAAAGATGGCTGTTTCTAAACGTGAATATTTATAACGATACGAGTATAGAATACCTTTGAATTGCATATAGGATACAGAACTGACGAAACTGCTGTTAATGATTGCAGGATTTGCATTATAGGATAATTATTCGTTTGAGTTAATTAAACGTTGATGTTTCTATCAAATTCCGGGTGATAGGAGGAACTTTCGCGCGAGAAGTTAAATTTCCTAAATGAATATAGCCGATATGGTCATTCTACGTCTAATCAACGCTCGTTTCAAACCATCGTAAATTTCCATAGCATCGACAATTTTACCCTCTTGACGGTCTTAACGAAACGCGAACATCGTAGACGGCCGCATATTAAGTCATACTATTATCGGCCCAGCGACTTTTTTCCGCGGTTCTCGTAAACGTTGTTGTCGTCTAAACGCCTTCCACGATCCTTTCTTCGATCGTAGCGTGGTCCGTTCCCCCTTTTTTCCCCTCCCAGATATATCGATGGTTGGCTGGCTTGTCCGTAGATAGGCATCCATGTCGGAGGTCGTTGATCCATCCCTGGAAGATCGTTCTTCGCCGCGAGGAAGGCCTTTAGCTGCCACGCTGGGCATCTGCACCGTGCATTCAGCGACGTGTATATACCGCTACGCGGACGAATATACGCCGCGGCGTGGACGTTCTTGCGGATCGATGGTAGAAAAAAAAAAGGCGCGAGCCAGGAAATCTTCGTCAAGACGCTGGATGTTCCACGAACGGTAATGATCGGAGACTGTACGCAATGGAACATATAAAACCCATAACCCGGGAAAAAATTTTAGGAACGTGGTACATGTTGCGCATAGAAAATGGTCGTTCGTGAATGAAGAAGGAACGGGGAATTCGTCGAAATAATGCTTCCGCGTGGAAACGAATTTTTTATGGAAGAACAGTCTTCGAGAATAGCTTTGCTTTCGCTGTGAGCACTATTCGACAATCAGTTGCACGTATGAATTTTGTTCCTTTACGAGAAAAGACGTTCTAATCGATTGTAATTTCTTTTCGGAGCAAAGGGGGCCAAATTAATCGGATTTGTAGTCGAGCCTTGCAACGATATGCATACGCCCTAGCAATCAGTGGAAACATTCGAAACGATCAATCGGTAATTTCAACCATCGCCGCGTGTTTCACGGTGAGGTTCGTCAGCCTGAGTAACGCTGCATTCTCGTTGCTTCGCATGACTTTCTTCGTCTTCCCGATCAAAGACAACAAAGACGGACATATGATGCAGCGAGAATACAGCGTTACACTGAGCGTTTCCGCGTCCAATTTTCCTCGCAGTTTACACCAGCGTTTTGCGTTAATTTGCCGACTAAGAATTACGTCCCGTGTGAACTGCTTCATACAAATCTATGAAAATCGTATATTCTAAAACGCAGAGGCAAATTGCCGCGGCGATGACGCTGACGCAAATCGCTCGTTTCAACCGAGCCTTATGGTCCGCGAAACGCCCGCGGTGCTTGTACGCGTTTGGTCGTAAAAGGATGAAAAAGAAACTAGCTGGGGAGGATCCTTCGCTGTTTCGCCGCGGACGCGCTGTTAATTAGACAGCTACAAGGCCACCGTGACCGATGTCCACGAAGGATGTCGAGGGAGGAAACCGGCGAACAGAACCGAAAAGAAAGGCACACGTCGGGTTCCCTCGGTTCGTAAAAGAAAAAAGTTCGTCCAGGAGGCAGAGATTGGTGCGAAGGCCGACCCTCGTACGGAATCGCGCTGCTTCGTTTCGGGCAATTGCCATAAACCATAAATAACTAGACCGGGGCATAAAAGTACGCGCTTGCCCTCTCATTAATTTGATTAAAAAGCCTGTAAATAAGCAATTTCGCTAATTGCGTGGTCATGGTTGCGGTGGTTCGATACCAGTTATCGGAAAACGCGCGCGCGAGACAACGTGCCAGGGTAACATGGTAAAACGGACGAATGTTCGAAGAACAAGAAGAAAAAGAATGGGGATGAAAGAGGGTGTACGAAATGGCGGGTGAAGATCGTGGTGGAATGACTTTATAATTGAAGTTGGTAGTGCGATAAAAGAAAGGAAAGAATATAAAGTGGAAAGCGAAAGGTTAGATAAGAAAAGGAGGAAGAAAGATAAAAGTAAAAGAAATTACACGTGAACGAACAAAAATTGCAGTAGAGTAATCTCCAGATCAAAGTGAATGGAACGGAGAAGTAGAAGAAGAAGAAGAGAGATTAGAGGTGAAAGAAAGAAACTCGTACTCAAAGGACGATGAAAGGTAGGTTGAAAAAGTTCCAGGTGAGTGGATAAAAATTGTAATGGAACGATTTTCAGATTGAAGTAGAAATGAAAAAAAGAAAGAGGAAAGAATAGGAAGAAAATGTCCTTGAACTCAAAGGACAAGAAGAGAAGGAAGAAGAATAGGGGTGAAGAAAGTTGCACGTAGTTGGATAAGAATTGTAGTGGAACTATTCGCAGATCAAAGCAAATAAGATGGAAGAGAGTAGAGATAGGAAGAAGGAGAAAGGAGAGCTTGCACTCGGAGGACAAGAAAAGGAAGCGGAGTAAAAGTAAAGGAAGTTGCACGTGGTTGGATAAAAATCGTGTTGGGACGACTTCCAGATCGGAACGGCCGGAACAGAGAGAAGGGAGAAGAACGAAGAGAAAGGAAGAAGAAAGTTCGTACGAGATAGATCGTAGCGGTGACCCGAGTGCACGCGATCCTAGAGAACCGTGAAAATTCATGCAAACGACAGGTCAGCGCCACTGTGAGCAGACGGTTGATAGCTGCGTGATTCCGCGTCTCTGTTGGACGTTGCGCGTTTCTGCCGTTTAAGGAAGAAAAAAGGGCTGTCGTGGACGAACGCGAGAACGTCTCGCGTGAATCGGAAGCAGTTGAACTCTGTCGGAGAGTAACGACGTCTCGTAATTCCTCGAGTTCTCCGGCACATACGGTAACCAACGCGGAGGGAATGATTCATGAATTATTGAACGATCGTCGAAGAAACGACGCGCTGATATTCTTTCGTGCGCTTAATAAAATCAGCATCCGGATACTCGACACTTTTTACCTGATCGATAATTTCTTCTTGTAAACAAGTGAACGCGAACATAGCAATTAACAGATACCCTGTTTGAATCGACAAAAAGTGTGAGTTTTATCGCCGGGCATTAAAGTCTCCGGCGGAAAGTTTCCGCGCGTTCTCTGTAAAAATATTCTATAAAAGTACATAAAGCATGTTAATTAAGAATCTATTAGCGGATAAAGATAAACTCAATCATAGATAAAATCTCTGATGCCGTTAAACTAATAGAATATTATTTGCCGACATATTCCAGACGATTATCATTCGCATCAAATAAACGTATAATCCTCGTTAACTTCAACGAGCGTAAGAAACACCAACGCTCGGTACATCCTACGATAATAATGCATTCTACGAAACGAACGAACAAGTGTCAAACGTTCAGAGAAGATCCAGCTGGTATAAATTATCGGCTAGCAACGCTTCGATGCAACAGCCCGGATTATTTTAATCCCAGTCTGCGGGTCGGGGGTTAACACCGTGCCGCGAATTCCGACCGAGTGAAAAACATTCCCGCGGGCCTTGAATTTCGCGGCAGGACGAAAAGCTCGAGTCGCGAAATTAAGTCTGGCGCGTCGACGAAATACCGGCCGAAATACCAGCACTTGGTGTGCCAGCAGGAGGGCAAATATGTGTGTGTGTGTGTGTGTGTGTATTTGTCAGAGCAGGTGATCACGCCCACACCTGCATACACCTTCTCGTTCCTAAACAAGCGCCGTCTCTGAGCTCGGTGAAGCAGAAAAATGAACGCGTTTCGAACGCGTGTCGAAGCAAAGGCTGACTAGAGTATGCTGTAGCCACTTGAGAACGATTGGATTGAGACGCTATTATAGTCGATGGGAATAGAAGATGACAAGTAACGGAATGGAGGATAAGTGGAAAGATACCTACATTATACATATATCGTTATAATTTAGGAAGGTTTACTTGTCAGATAATTTATGGGGGAGTGATTCAGTTGATTTGAGTAGGTGTTCTATAGACTGTCATATACATATATATGTATAATATAGTAAAATTTTAATTTATCTTACCTCATAGAGGAAATAGATCGTACAACCGAAGTTTCTGTAACTGGAATTCGCTAATTCTCATTGACGATCCTTTAGTTTAATAGACATACTGTGCAACCAAATGAACGGATTCAATCGACGAGAGTTCAGTTAATCAGACGCTTATTAAGATCTTGTTTTAATTGATTTTTCGCATCATCGTAGCATAAAAATCTATCTATGTTCAAGCACAAACGCGATATCTATGAATGCTTGATCCGCGCTTTTAGAAAAACCGCAGGTTCGCGCGGAGAACGCGCCAGAGGGAGGCGGTTAAACGAACCGATTCTCCGAGTATCCAAGTAAACGATGCTCGATCACGCGTTTCTCAGTGTGTTACACGGTCGGTTTGTCGTCGCGCAGAAAAACGAAAACGATGCAACGGTCGCGTCGTTTCCTCCCTGTTGCGTTAGAAGTTGACGTGAGGGGAACCGGTTTCCGAGGGGCCAGACGACGATGATTTCACGGCCGTCGGTGAAAATTACGCGAAGGAAAAACTTTGTTGGATCGTGGACGTGGCGAAAGTCATGGAAACCATAGTAACCACTTGGATTCTGAATCAGTTCGCAGCGAAGGGATTCCCGGTGTCTTTTGTGCGTGGCGAGAATGGAAAATCGCGACGACGTCGGATAATTAATTAGCCCGTTTATAGAGGAGTACAGAGCGCCGCTTGGTTTCCCTTTACTCGTGCCAGCGCGTATTCGCGGGCCACGCATCGTCCTGCCCACTAATTAGTTGCTCGGTGACGTCCACCGATGCGATCGTTCTTAATTAATATTCGTATCGTGCCGCGATGCGCCAGACGTCGCGGCTGTTTCGCGTAACAGACTCGCGCACCGGGGGACAGCCGCAAGGAGTGCCAAGAAGCCGCTCGTCAATAGCGTAATCGATGCGACAAAGAAACGACCTCGCGAACGATTCTGCGGACCGACGATTCACGGTCGGCATGCGAAGAGGCATAGCAGCCTGGATGTTTTCGTTTCCGCGCTCTGAATAGTAATTCTAGTCGATGAGGCAATTTGCGAAGTGCTTGACCGAGCTCGAGTGAAGTATTCTAGATGCTTGACCAAGTGTATAGGAGAAAAAAAAGGCTGGTATTACGATGGTATTCATAGAATAGCGATCGTATGGTCCTATCTGGAACGTGTTATTCGAATATGTTGTTCTTCTTTACTTCCTCTCAACGAGTTGTTCTACTTGACAATTATTATTGATTATCGATACCCGGTCGTAGAAGTCGGATGTCATAGTTAAGAAATTCTTGGAATCTATCGATACAGATTATCGATGCTGAATCGTACAATTCGTACCGAATACCAAGCTGCGGCTAGATAAATCTTACTTCTCCATCGTAATTTCTTATTTCAGATTCTTCATTTTCATCATGATCGATGAAACTGCGATTTGGACGAAAAAGAAAGCAAGATATCGTGAAAAAAAGTAAATTGATTGATACGTACTTAGTCACGATTTCTTTCATTAAATTATAAAAGTGATTGTTTTATTCGATACCTTTTTATTCGAATACAGAATTATACACGGCACACAACATTTTTAATTGTGTTCATTACTATCGCTATGGATCTACAGATACTCATTGAACCGCTTGTACCACGAAACGAGTCGGAAATTCTTAGTCGCAATTTCTTTCATTAAACTACTGAAGTGGAGCTTTCGTTCAATATTTTTCTATGCAAATAACGAATCATGCAGCACATGATTATAATTGCGTTTGCCGTTATCGCTAGGAATCTATACATACTCGCCGAACCAGTGGTTGTATCAAGAAGCGAATCGGTGATACAATGGGATGCGTTGTTCTCCAAAATTCACAAGATTCCCGCAACCATCCGAGATTCAATTCAATCAGGGTCTTACGTAACAACGTTATCACTGGACATTATCGTGGCTCAAAGGAACCTTGAACAAACACAATGACCAGCCGATATACACGAGAGTTATCGTAGTACGTTGACTGTGTTCCGGCCAGAGGTAAAACTACTTTGTTCTTCTACGAGCGGAGAAGAAGGTGCTTCGTCGATTCGATCTGATACAAGAGGAGTCAGAGGACCCCTTCTGCGCGAGTGGCCAAGACAATGTCGAAGAAGTACGTTAGATAGAAGGGGAACAACGCGAACTAGCTGGACGAGGAACGAAGCGAGTCGCTGGCTGACGATAGGAATGTTTCTGCTTCTGATACTGCGAGAAAAGAAACGAAGCCACGTGTATTTATCGATGACTCGGAATCTGTTCCAAGTTACTTTCGTCTTCAAAAATCAAACTCGACACGGTAATATTCTGCGTGAAAATCTGCAGTGATCTATTATATATTCCAATGTTATTGTAAAAAAAGAGAAGCATGTATATTCATGATATATTTACTATTCCACACTGTAATATTCGGTAGATTTCGAGATCGCTGCACTCCATATTCTACTGCCAAAATAGAAGCACAAGATTACACGCTAAATGGCGTAACAACGTCAACGTCCGCGACCCAGGCGAGTCGCATAGCGAGAAAGAAAGCGAAAAAACGGAGGAATTAAAAGTGTGGTCTCTCGCAGCTAGAGGCTGCGGGTAAAAGGAGAAGAAAAAATTAGGAAAAGAAAAAAGATGGGACTGATGCGTCGTGGTATATACTCGTCTTCGTCGTGTTCGTTGTCGCGAGCGTTGTTTCTCGTGCAGGGAGGAACGGAGACATCAAAGAAGGCGACATATCCGTTCACACTCGGCACTCATATATGTTCCCCTGTGTTTCAGCGTTCCGCTGCTCGTGAACCGTGCCACCATTGGCTCTCTCTCTCTCTCTCTCTTTCTTACTTTACATATACGTATCATGTACACACGTGTAGATATATATACAAAGACGAACACATCCTCGTTGCGTTGGAAACAGCTGAGGATATGGGTAGCTTCGGTCGGCTGCGGGTCTGCGAATAACACGTGACGGCCATAATGCGGCTGAAGGCGTCTTAATAAAATGAACTTGTCATTCCGAAACAGCTAACCAGCCTTCGGTCCAACCACCTCTAACTCGCCGCCAGGCTCGAACGCTTCTTCGTTGAGCGCCCTCCGCCTCCGCGCCATCTCTATTCGTCCCTTCGACGGTTCGCTTTCTCGCTGGTACCCTACTCAAAGTCTTTGCAGCTCTTCCCTTAGCCACGGGTCTGTTCTGAGCCGGCGGCTTTATTTATACCTCGTTAAATTAGCGGCGATCGGCGAGAAGGACCACGGTTTGGCCTCGTCTCCGATATACGGCGCCCTCCGATCCACTTCCATTGCGATATAATTCGAGACACCTCGCCGCGTTCCACGCGTCTCAACCTGTCATCAGCCGCGGCGGTCGTTCAGCCGCCGATGGGATACGTCGACCGATCGTGACAGTTGTTACAATGTCGCCGATGGATCAGGAAGCGTTAACGTCGTCGCGTTCAACCACGATAATGGAATTCTTATAATGGAGAGTAATTGCTGCTTCACCATCCTATATGATTGGGTGTGTCTGCTGGAACGCACGGTGTGTGCAATTTTCATCGTCGATGATGAAGATCGTACGCTTATTCTTTTCTGGGAATTTCGTAAGTTTCAATCTCGATAATAGATATAAAGTGTAATCCTGATTTTTTACGAGCCTTTGGATAGTGGTAGAGCTCGAAGTTAGTTTCGAAGGTGGACTGACTCTTATAAGCTATCACTGGCGAAATTTCATCTCGCGTGAATTTTAATTTAATAATATCTTGGCAGTATTATTTTTAATCATTGTAAATAACAAGTTTTTCTTCGTGTCGCGCCAGTCTGCCAATTCCAAATTCTACGGACCCATTTACCAAAAACTCGCTTCTCCGACATCGAGTTCAACGAGTCTGCACGATCGATCAAACATCCGAATCGCAAAGTCACAGAGAGACACCACGACATATATTTGCCTTGGAGCCGTGGTACCACGGTGCTCCGAGACACGAACAGCTACCGTCGATCGTGCCTCAAGATCGCGCGAAACCAAGGCAGCCGGACAGAAGACGAACGCGATCCGTGTCCACGAAATTTTCGCGGATGCAATAAATTACTTGCGACCGGCCGTCGCAAGGAGGGGTGGAAGGGGGACGAAAGAGCGATGGGTACACCGCGATGGCCTCGGAGAAAGGGCAGCCACCCACAAAAGGGCAGCGGAGCACTTGAAATGAAAGGGCGAATGGATGTGCCTAGGCAAGTGCAAGAGACACGTAAAGGCATTCATCTCATTCAAGGTAGCCTTAAGTTTCTGATCAGATAACGAATGTACACTCCTCTCTCCTTGGTTGGCATCGCGGTCGACGCATCGTTTTCTCTCTCTGTGTTTCTCTCTCCATTTTACATATTCCGTCTTGTTTTATTTACACGAAGAAACCTCTTGTCCCACTGATTCCGTGTCCCATGGTGTCTTTCTCCTGTCCGTCTCACGGCATCGACTCCTCCTCGTCTTTTTCTTGTCTCCGCGTGTCCAACTCGCGCGTCTGCTCTTCTCTCTCGCTTCAATCTCTCCTGTCCATCGTACGAAAGAGCGAGCTCGCGTTGAACGTGCTCCACACGCAAAACGACGTTACGACCGCCTTTCTGTAGCCCGTTGCAACGTGCACGCTTGAGAAAAAATGAGATCACGATTAGAAAGAGGCTGCGCGCCAGTATATACGTACACCGCGTTGAAATGCTGGATGAGCCCCCCTCTGTTTCACCGTCGTCGTTATTAATATCCTTCCTTTGGTCGTCGATCGGATCTACGAATAAGGGCGGCAGACGGGTCATAGGTCTGACAAAATAAACGATTAACGATATAAGTTGCATAAGGAAGGGTTTAAGCGAAGAGGCTGGATTTTTCAGATACGATCACCAAGTTTAGGAGACACGCCAGAAAGAAATTCCCCACTCGGTTCGGACGAATCGAAATATCGTAATATTCGTGCGCCTTGCATTCTACCGTCAAAATTTTCCTACGACAATCCTTCGTACTCTATCGTGCAGAGAGTTCGAGGTATTGTCCTCTTTCTTCTTCCCGATCGAGCAACGAGTTACACGAGAAGAGTTGCATACACACAAAAGGTCGTTGCAACGTTCCTGAACGCGATACACGAAGAGGGAGGCTCGATTCATCGGCGCGATTTATAGCGTAATTATCTAACCGAGATTGCAAAAGCGGCGAACGATGGGAAAGATAATCACGTCACCGAGATTCCGAACGTTTCTATCGTACTAGCTTTGCCACGAAACCAACGACGTCGGTTCTCTGTGTTCCATGAGAATTCTACGTTCCCCTCTTGTCTTCTTCCACTTCTCTTCTTCGTTTCTTCTCTTGCTTCCACCTTCCTCTTACGTGCCCGTTTCTCCTCGAGTTCTTGCTTCAAAGTGCATTCCATAAGTTCTGAATTCGCGCACGGAACCATCTCGAATTGTTCCCCCTGTTCGAAAGAGTGGCTGGAGGGACCGAAGTAGCCGGCGGACGTGAAACGTTCCACGAGAGACGATAGTCCGTGATTTATTTGATGTCCCTCCGAGAGAGAAAACGAGGAACCAACGGCGAACAGACCATCGGTGGTATACGGCACCCTGTACACAAAACGACGCAACGACAACGAAACAAACGGCTTCCAGGCACCGACTACGACGCCTTCGAATTTCTTACGAGCGGCTGGGGTCACCAGGGTGATTTCGTAGCGCGGATCCGCTCCGCGGACATAAACCACGCCGTCGCCGTAATCGAGGGAACCCACGATGCTTTTGAAATCGCGGTCGCGCACCAGGGAACACGCGCGAATGCGTGCGCGATGTCATGTTTGCGGCAATTTAAAAATAATTTAGATCGCCCGTGGTATCTCTCTTTGAGACGTTTTGCTCGATTCCTTTTTGCCATTATTAGTTAGCTACATATTGTTACCGCTGTTGGGTTTCTTCGATTCTCAAGATATATTTATTTACACGAACGCGATCAGCTCGAACGCGATGATATTTAATAATTTATTTTACAAACTATATGATCATTTCATTATTTTCTGATATTTATCGGATACAAGACGATGTTCCATTAAAATAACTGCACGACAGATTAAAGTGTCAAAGACGCGTCTAACTGTTACACGAAATCTGTATTACATTCGCAACAATGTTGCCATCGCAACGCCTCGTCTAGCTTATCTTTCAAACACAAATGACATCAGTAAAATCATAAACCATTGACGAATTCTTTTCCGAAAATCCATCTATCATTCGCCAACAGACGCTTTCAGTACCTACTTTCAAGATGGAACTTCTACTCATCGAGATCCATGCTCGAGAAAATAATGGAGCTTTCAATCCGAACGCCACGCAGCCCAGACAAGATAATCGATATCAGCCGTGCTATCAGGGACAAAAGGAAGCCTCTAAGGTCACGATAAACGAAGTCCAAGTTCTGTGGAAGGGTCAGGTCTCGGGTCCACACCTAATACAATCGTGAACGAGATATCTTGGCGGGGAACAATAGAGGACGCTGCGAGTGACACGACGTTCCGTGTTCGTCCTACATATTCGAGCACGTTCCGAAGAAGACGCAGAGGGGGTCCAGAACGATAACAGACGTTTCGTCGAAAACGAAGCCAGGCCGAAAGGAATTTGCCTGGCTGGTGAACCTACTCGGGGACGAACAGCCGTCCGATCGTAACAGATTTCTCAATATTTCTTCGGCTCGATCGGCCAGAACGCGTCGGACCTTTTACGGTCCTTCTTTTGATCCTTTTCATCGATCTGTACGACCGGACCCGCGCGCTCATGGCGAACCGCGGTTTAATCCCTTTCGACTTCACGAGGCGCTCGTAAAACGACATCATAATTCCCTTTGAATGTCCCTGTCGTAACCCAGCTCTCGACCAGATATCTTGTGCTTCTCCGCTCACCGGATGTTTCGTTCCTTCGTCCAACGTAATTTCATGGAATCGACGCTCCGTCGTTTCCCGATTTGTTTAGCTTATCGCGAATATTTTGAATCGTTGGTTTAGAGGGAATAATGCTGGAGGTTTGTTCTTTTTTTTTTTATAGTGAATTCATGCCTCATCGGTCACACAATAAAATCAAACTATGTGGTCAAGGAAATTTTCAAAACAACGTGAAATTGCTTCTCTGTAACTCGTGCTAAGACTCGCAGTAAACTTTACGAGTACAGAACATTCAACGCTGTGACACGCGGAAGATGCAAAATTATCAGTAGCATATACAGCGCAATTCGCGGTCTGTGAAGCATTACAAACTCGTACTTCGAATACGAACTCCCCGTTCTGCCTATAAACGGAGAAAAGAAACAGCATATCCGACCAGTTGAAACTTCATTCTCATTCCCACAATAGCGTGGAACGCCACTCGCCACGCTGATCCCCTCAAACGGCAGAAACTTTTCAATTTCCAAGAGTCCCTGGAGATCTGGTAGCTTAGCAATAAGCGACCTCTGACCCCGTGCAATACGTATACGCGAAACTTTCCGCAGAGTAACGTCTCTTTCCGCCCACCTGGTATCCTATGTCCAATGGGAAACAGGGTTCATTCGTGCTTCCCAGACGAGGCACAAACCGCGATAAATCCTTCTGTACCCGTTGTGTCACTGGTGTACACACCTCTGGATCCCTTCGATCTCGCAACGGATACGCGCGAGCGAGGAGTACTGCGGAGGTGCACATAAAATTAAGCCGCAAATAAAATAAGCCGGTGCTTGACTTCGAAGGTGTTCGCGCCCGTTTATGTCCAGGAGGCCGTGAATCATCTTGCCTAAACTAGTGACGTTTACTGTCAAGGATAACGTTTGTCATACTAGACGGAGGAGTCTTTTAGTTCGCACAACGAGTCAGGGCGGATTTGACGACGTGTCGGTCGGAAGGATGGAAAGAGACGAGGTTGGATCCGAAGGATTAGGTTAGCGAAGCTCAACCGTAGGGGCAACGCTCGAAGCACCACCGTAAATCTGCTGGCGAGCAGCGCCCCGAGACCGCTGAATTAACGGATTGCAATCGTAAAACGATCCTTTGACCCGTTCACGCGCGTCAGTCGGTCCGGAACGCCGGTGGATATTTGGAAGACTGATTCATGGCAAACTGCAAGGCTGATTTTCTTAGAAAGTTGTCCTATGGTAATGAAACGAGATTGACAAACTAACACGAAGGAATGGCCTTGATACGTGCCGCTAGATAGCGAACAGTTTTTTCAGGAAATACGCAATTAAAGATCGTCGTAGGTTACCGTTAACGGTTATTCACTTTCGACAAGGACACAGAGACGAATGGTATCACTGCGAGAAGATACATATGAAAACTCACGAGAGATTTGCTCCGAATGTAATACTAATTGATTGACGAGGACATTTCTGAATGGATACTCGTGGACTTCAAATTTTCTACCATTCGTAGATTGATTTATAGATTCATAGATTTACAGGTAGAATACTTGGAATATTACATTGGAACTTTATTTGTTCAAAGCTTGACTGAAGCTCATTCGTACAACAGGAACTCCTCATACAGCAATTGACAAAAGCATCCTGTGTCGCATTAAGCACCGTGTAAGAGTTCGTTCTGGCAAATAAAGTTCGTATACTAATATTTTTAAGTTTTATATAAAACTGATTAATTTAAGAGTAACGTACCATGTAGTTGTAAATGAGCGAACAGTATCACATTCGAGAAGGTGATCATTCTCCGCTCCATTTGGACGTGGCGGTGGTTGAATCCTGGCGTATAAGATCGGTACTGACTTTCCGCGCCAGGGTGCTGTCAGTTATCAGTGCATAAACATTCGTTCTCCACGCCGGTGCGACGTACCGCGCGGTCCCTCGCGTTGCGAGTTATACGCGGCAGGGTTCGGCCGGAGGGGGACAACACACCGGCACGCATAAAGTAAGAGCAAGGGGAGAAAAAGAGGTAAAAAGGTGGCGCGGAAGTTGAAAAAAGAAGGCCGATGCAAGACACGAAGCACGAAAGAAGAGGAAAAGAAACGGAAGGCGAGGAGTTGGAGGAGGACGAAGAAGAAGAAGAAGAAGAAAAAATAAAGATGAAAAAGACAGAGGTGAAAGAGGCGGAGCACGGCGACGCAACCCGGAGGAACGCGCGACGGAAGGGATGGAATATGATATAATGCAAAGGCAAAAAAGAAAGGCTGCGGTCTGCTGGGTGGACTGGTGGGGGCAAAAGGGGGAGATTTAAAGCCGCGTGGACATTGTCATCGGACGCGCGGCTATAAACCAAAGCGGCTGCGCTGCTAACTGAGACGCTCTCTCCGTTACCAGCGTCGTGCGTGCAACACGTACGCGGCGTGCCATGGTATGTTTCGAGATCGGCGGTGTGCCTTCGTCCACGGTACAGATCTCTTCGGTTATCCGGCAAACCTTTGCCTATGTATATATCGAGCCGCGTTTACGATCTTGGCAGCCGGCCCGAGACAGGTGTTATTTTTCATCGATTCGTTCGATCGCCGCGCTGCCTCCCGAACGATTCACGTTTCGCGCGAGGACTGCTTTAAGACTGTTCCGCGCCGATTTTCAAGTCTTTCCGGCTGTATTGTACGACTGCGGAGAAAGAAGAGAGAAAAACACGGAGAAAGGCGAAGAAGGGAAGGTGGGCGAGGGAAGAGAGGACAAGGAGGCCGCGGAGATCCGATCGAGATCGTACCGATAATAACGCATTCGGGAGTCGACTCTCGAAGGGAAGCAACGCGTCTCGTGATAGATAGGAAAAAATCGTACGCGTCCATTATGGAGCTCTTCCCTGTGGCCTCCTAACGGCGGAGATAAATCCTTGCACCCCCAACGCTCTTGCACTGTACCATACGTATAAAATTCGCAGTTCTTCCGTCGACGGTTCAACGATCCCTTCTTTAGTAAAGATCGTCCTTCCTCAACAATCGTTTTCGATTCCATTTAGAATTTAATCTCGCCTCCTCCGATCTTCGATCTAACCCCATTAATCCTAAACTCTCTCAACAACCTCTCTCCAACTTTTCTTCAACTTCATAAATTCGTTGCCCTCGGTACGTTGTCTCCAATCAACCACGACATTCCTGGAGACTCTTCCACGCAGCGAAGCCTCGCGATATCCATCGACTGGTTTTTTCTCGCGGACTGAGCGACGGTCGAGGTCACGTCTCCTCGTGGTCGTGAGGAACCCCATAAAGAGAGCCCACTGGATGGCAGAGGAGACGTCCGTCGAGGCTGGTACGCCCGTGACGGTTTCCTATCATCAATTGTTCCGTTTTACCTCGAACGAAGTGTGCGCAGCGTCTGTCCCTCCGTTATCTGTCGGGTCCCGCGGCGGGAGAGGATCCCCAGACAAGATTTCAATGAACATTTCTCAACGGACGTCGCTGCCCGCCGCAAATATAATACTCCGTTCTCGCGAGGCGAGGGTGTATCACGACCGTCGCGTTTTCCACCTCCTCCCTTCCCCTCCGTTCCTCTAATCCGCCTGACCAGCAGACACTCTCGGCTATCGTTGAATTCCATCTACGGTTCTCTTAACGCGGCTTCGTTCGTGATAATTCACACGCGCGCGAGCCAACGCCACGCCAGGAAAACGAGCCGCGTGATGAACGAGTCGATGGGCCGTGACGGGCCCTCCGAGACTTATTATCGCGCCCTCGAATTATACACGACCCCTCTTTAAGCCACAATATGCCGGGAAATTAATAGACGCGATTTGCGCGCCGCTTCGCTAACTTTGCCATCGTGAAATTATGTCGCATCCAGGCCCTCGAATAATTACCAGGACTCGTATTGCTGCTAGCGGACCTGGTAATGGTAATGCGTTGAGCTGAACTTACCTTTTCGATAATACGGCCTCTTAAACGCGTTGTTTGGCTAAGCTATGACTGGTTTCAGACGTTTAATGAAACTCGTTCGCTGTTATGGTTGTTTATGATAGTTTGAGAGATAATATTAGGTTTAACTCCAGGCTTAAATGACGTACATTATTGATTCAAAGTTCCGAATCGCTTGTTTAATGACAGAGTGGTATGGATTTTTTCATGGGAAACGAAAGAAACGTGTTCGAACTGTTACATATTTTAAGATAATAACTGTAGTTTATCGTTGTATCAATATATCCAAGCAACTAGAATCTCCGCTATAGAAACTGTTGGGTGCAACGAGGAAATGAAATAAAGATTACATTAGCGAAGGGGAAGACATTTGAAGAGAATAGAGCATTCAGTCACGTTTCAATGTCTTATCGATACACTGTGTTTGAAGTTAATGTTGTATAACATTGTTTGATTACTTTTCTATGGTATGGAGCCGTTCAACTTGAATTTTGAGCATTGTCACGTTCGTGGTTTTGATACGCGTCGAAGTAGTTGTGGTACGAGATGGTATAATGTAAACTTTCTGGTAACATTATACACACACACGTACAACGTTCAGATTTGTCGTACAATTGACGTAGCGATCGGGCGGTAGACGCAACAGTTTGACTCTACGTAGCCGCGCAAATGAAATGTCAAGCCCTGCTTACACATCTGCTTGAACAGACTGGGCGACCTTTGTTCTGAAATCGAAACCGACGCAAATCGTGTTAACTGGTTGAAATATGCGGATCTATAGCGTTCGATAACTTCATTGTACGAGTCGATCGACCATTAGACTCTCGATAAACTCCACTGTAATCACAACGATACGTCAGAACACTTTTTCTAATATGACACAATTCAAATTGGAAGGTACTGATTTTATCTACTACCACGTTTAAAATTTAGAATTAAACAAAGTAAGTAATAATCCGCAAGTTCATAATTCTAACAAAACATTGAGAATTGTTTGGAGCAACTTTTTAAAATCATAAACGTATTGAGATCGCGAGAATTCTAAGGTTGCAAGGATTAAAATATTTAGGAATGTTAATTTTTATTTATTATTTACTACGGCACAAGGTTTCGATTATAACGAAGACGCATGCAAATTTCCAGAATATGGTGGCTACAAATAATATTTGCATTCTCCCTTATTTTCTAACGAAGCGTTTTTTAAGTTCCATAGGTGTCAGTTCCGTAGCGTCAAATTTTTGTATTCACGTAAAAGTATTATTAAATGACACGAGATTGAATGTACTTTAGATTTAGTTAATTGCCACGTAATGATTATAATAAATAAAATAATGCGCAAATATTTCTTTCAACTGCAGCAATTTCAAAGATTAGGATTCGCGATAGCAAGCAATACACAGTAGTCAGTAGAGTTAGACGAAGAGACTCGAATCGAGTAGAAACAGGTCGCCGGTCAGACACGTTGGAAGCGATCCTGGACACGTGGTACGGCGAGCTTACGGTGACAGCGTATCTAATAATAATCGTAACATTAACGATACCATCGCATTGCCACGAAGGCATTAGAAATCGTGATTCGGTAGGCACCGATGAGCTCGTAACCTTTAAAGAGGTGCATCATGGCCAGATGACGGAAGATAACAGAGTGCTGTAGATAACGGTATGCAACGAATGGCAATGGCTAGATCTATGGCAGAAATGCGGAGATAATCGCGCGACGATGAAGCGAACGAAGAGGATGTCCACTTAGCAAATCGGATCCTGGTGAACCAGGATGTCGTAACAGTACGTCGAGAACGTCTGCGCAGGAGAGATCTAGATTAAGAGTGCGCGATGTATCCTCGAGAAACTCGAGAATAGAATGTTTGCATCTGAAGATGGTGCGCATATATGATCTTTGTGTAACATCGACACTTCGATTGGGTAATTAGGTAATTTCAGGCAAAGTGTTCGATCATAAAACCGAGAAATCATATAGTTAATTTCCAATAGCGATGTCTTAGATGTAGAAGCACCGTGACATCGATAATTCTGGCCTGAAATAGGAACACTTCTGTTTGTTTCTATTTTATTCAAAATTTCAGCCAGTGACTTTTATCTCTATGTCGTGTTAATTTTATACCTATATGAGTCTCACAGCAGCCAGACTGATTGACACCATTTTCGTCAATTTTTCAATTTCATCGGCCATAAACGTAATTACTGTTCAACCTTTCAAAAAATATATAACTCGATCCTCCTCGATCTATTCATCGTTGAAGATATAATTATTTTCTTTCTACTTTTACCGAAAGAACCTCGCTTTACTGCTAATTCCTCGCATTCGATCAAAAAATCCTATTAAACATGCTGCATATATAAATAATCTTTGTAACGAAGACAATACGATAAAATGGAACATATAACAATATCGGAGAACCATTTCCACGTGGCTAACAGGTGTACGATATCATGGATGTTCGCTCACATTCGTCGCGGAGGCCGCGTGTTGCACAAGTCTGGCTGGAGGCCAGTCGAAAGCCTTATTTTTATCTTTTGCGTTAGCAAAAGCCCATAAATATCCGTTAAGGTGTTAAGTTACCACCCATGGAACACGTTCGTCTCGCTTCCACCATCCGCTAGGCTAGTGTGCGTCTTGCACACGACCGAAAAAAACAGGGTAGGGTCCCGCGTACGTGCAAGTACGTATCGGCCGCTAATCTGCACCGGCATCGATGCCGAGCCAAGAAGTCGATTCGTACGCTCGTAATTCGTCGCGGCCCCAGGATCTCACCTGCGAGAACGTTATCGTGCCTCGTGGTCCTCGCAAATCCCACCATGGACAGACTTTCGGGGTAAAACGGGCTTCCTGGCCGCGATAAAAATTTACCGGATGCCGTTTGTAAACCTCCTAATGGGGACACGATCGCACTTTCTGTTCACCTCAACGAGACAAATTTCTCTCGAAGAGATACAAATGGTGGCCGGCTTAAACCAGCCGCGTCTAACGATTCAACGGAAATCCCGAATGTTTATTCATGGTTCTGAGAGTTGTCGCGGTCGGCATATTTGCGATTCAGGAGGAAATCAGGAAGTATTTATTCCAAGGAGAATACCAATCGCTTTTTGAATACGATAACTGACATTAGTACTAGAATCTTCTAATTTTTTTTTTTTTTTTTTATAGATAGAAATATGTATCGGATTAGATTAATTGTCGATGATGTGCCAATTGTTTAGCGAGGGATATAATTATTACGTTATAGTAGACTTCTAGTAGTTTCTGGGAAATTGAAAGACGCAAGTTGTACAGAATATACGTAATATCCAAAAACTGTATAAAATATCTCAGATACAGTGCTCGTTGAAATATTTAATGGACGAAAGAAATCTCTACCCAGATCTTACATTTTCAGTAATATTTGTAGTAGTTTAGTAGTTTCAGATGTACTTAGATGGATCAGATGAATCGATATCTTTCGATGAATGAACGTTTTAATAAATCTGGTATTAAGTAGCACTTGCAGATACCGAATACTTATAGGACAGCTGGCATATTTAACGGTATACAGAGACACGCGTAAAAGCGATAGACAGACGCATATTTAATTCGTGGCGGTTAAGCGTGTTTGAAAATGTGGAAGGGTGGCGATATGCGGTTACATAAGCGTACATTCGGTGGATAAACGTACATTGGTTCGACTGTTGGTTACGAAGTCGTTTCCAGTGGGGAAACGGGATTGGTATTTATGACGGCGTTACGTAAATGGTTTTCGGGATACATCGCCCACGGCGAGCACAAAATCTGAAATCTCGGCCGTGGTTCCGGAGCCAGACACGTCTCAATTATGCTGTTAAAGGAACTGTTGATCTTAATCAGCCCCCTCCTCCCGTCATATTTTTTTTCGATGCCACGAGATCGCACGGCCGCGAACCTTCGCTCGCGGATCGTGCAAATCAGATATGCCAGCCGATACGGATCGACGAATGTTGCTGGACATAACTGAAAACGATAGCCGATACTTTGGGAAAAGTTACGAGACTATTATGTCGACTCTTTTAAAAACATTGTCGGTTCAATTTATCCAAATGACGATTGTTATCAATCGGTAATTAAGGAGATTTATGACAACTATATCGTTGGATTGCAAGCACACTTGGATCCTGCATTCTGTATATTATAGTTACAAGAATTCCAGAATTTGGATGTCGTTAGTTAATAGTTGTTTGGTTAATAGTTGTATTATTTGAATTGTAGAATTCGAAAGCTTTCGTCGTTGAATTCCTAAGTTTCAAAGGACGTTTCTACCGAATTGGAGAATCACTTTTTTTTTTTTTTTTTTTTTGAATTCTAAAACTCGAGGTCCATGGCTGAGTTCTGGGATTCAAGAGCTATTGTTATCAAATTTTAAGATTCACAGGATATTCCCATGGAATTATAGATTTCGGTGACTAAACGTGTTACCAGGAAAATTAAAGATTCAAAAGTTATTCTTACTCGGTGTCCTACCTCCTCTTTCCATTCACTCGCGAAACTTAAACGTGGAACAGTCAGCGCGCCAGTGACGAGCTTCTTATTGCACATGGCGGAAGTTACGAAGTAAAGTCGAAGAACGACAGGAAGCAGAGTTTGCAGAGAGGGGTAGCGGAATCAAAGTCGGGCTTGTATTAATGGATTAAATTTAGCGAGTGGCAGTCGAGTGACGCCAAAAGGAAAGTCAACGGAGAAAGTTTAACGACGTCTGGTCCTTCTGTTCGTCGGATGGGTTCGAGCACGCGCGAACAGCTCGCGAGAGCAGAGTAGGAAACAGCAGGCAGGAACGTTCGCGTGAAATTCGTTAATTGAAACGTTTCGCGGATCGTATATACGGTATATACGGTAGCCGTGTGTTCAGAAACGGGCGTGACGGTTGTGATAACTCTATAGTGGGCAGGAAACCCATTATAAGTCATATCACATGGAACGTGGGCTCGTGTCACGTTGCCGGCTAAGTTCCTGAGTGCAAGGAATGGATTTCAACTCCTTAAACTCGACGATAGTAATGATCGACGAATTTTAAAATATCGTGACAATGGTTCTGGAATTCAGGAATCCAGCAACAAATTATTATCGAAACTCGAAAGTCCTTGCATGTTCCGATCCTCTGCTATTGCCTGCAATGGAGAAGGATAGAAATAGACGGCTTGTATAATGAAAAGTGGGGCAAACAAAGCGTGGCTCTTTATCAATCACTTTAATCTCTATGTCAATTTCAATATGTGTTTCCCGATCAACGTGAGATCAATCGCACGACATGTACAATTTGATGCCATGTTTCGCGGTTCGCATGGTGTACATACATCGTTACAAACGCGACTGGTGGCAACGTGAAATTATCTCACGGAAAGTTGAGCCTCCAATTACGAAAAGACCGGCGCGTTGGCATTGTTACGATTTTTTGCGACGGTGTTATTATCGTCCGGTTAGTTGCTGCTGGCTGGCAGGGGACGCGCACCATGCTCGGTTCTCTGATTTGCGATCGAACGAGCACGATCTTCGACAGGTAATTCTACACCCGGTACTTTTCAAAAAACACGCGTGCCTCCGATTCACCTGGCTGGGGAAGCTTCCCGTAGGCGCGAACGATTAACCACATGCAGATCGAACATTCGTGCGTAACGAGTCCCTCTTGAATCGCACGAAACGTTTCCGTATTTCCTCCTCGTTCGAAGCTCCACCGAGCTAAGCTCTAATGCGTTAACTACGAAAGACGCGAGTCGCGAGTTCAACGGAAAGAGACCACTTAATTTCCAGTTCTCCATGAGAAGTCGTTCCGCGTGTAACGTGTCTATTATACCAGCGAGGCAACGACGTTATCCAGCTAATCGGTCTGACCATTTTTCGCTAATCCTTAACAGACAGTGCTCGTACCATTTAGTCGACAAGTCCGGCAAATCCTCTTCCTTCGCGGCGATTAGTGTCCCCTGTAACACGCGTCGCCGCCACGGAATCAATTCTATCTCTCCATCTCTTGATCTCTTTCTTTCCTCTCTCTCTCTCTCTCTCTCTCTCTCTCTTTGAAGGGATTAGTTAAAAACAACGAATGGTCTAGAGGACCGAGACAACAGGCAACCGCTGCTCACGATCGTGTGCTCTTTTGCACAGAGAAAGGACGAGACGCGTGCGTTACCTCGATCGCCTTTTAGTCGCCATTCCCTTCCTCGACGTTCCTATGGTTCACGAGGCCGGACGAACAGAGGGGGGAAGAAACAGACGTCCGTACACGACATAAGCATATCAATAAAATGTTTAATTGGCGTTTACATTTCTTCATTCGACCCAACAAGATCGCGATACCGATCTTCCGCCCGGTTTCTCATTCAGACCCCGTGTAAGCTCGTCCTTCCACCGCGTCCTTTCTCCGCGGTGTACTGTAGGCCTGCGGATGTCAGACGTCTCGCGAAGGTAACCGGCCTCCTTAGAGACGAGGATAGAGAAGAAGGAAGGAAGGAAGATGGAGAAGAAAATCGAGCGAAAAACACGTGGAACGTAGAGCACGAAGAAATAGCGTTTGGAAAGAAAGAAAGAAGTAGGATAGGGTGTAACGGGTTCGTTTCTTTCAGGGATACAACTGATATCGCGTTATTAACTTCATAGGTAGTACTATACCAGTACACAGAATTCTACTGATATTTTTCCCCACTAGCTTTTCCTTTTTTTGTAATTCGAGTAAATAAAAGCTATCGACGTTCGAACCGTGTAGTTTGATTAACGTAACAATTGTTTCAATGGAGGTCGAACTTGCTATTGAATTTGTCTCGATCCTTTTGTATGGTAAAATTATCCGGATACATAAACAGGAAAGAGCTATCGTCTTTTTTAAGTAAAACAAAATGAATTGGAAGCTTGACATTCCACTATACTATACCAGGATCAAAAAGTACAAGCAGCAGAGAAATTTATTTTGCATTTGCATGTATCAACATTTACACGAGAATACACGTTATCAGAACCTCAATTAGTTACGTATATCTTACCTTTCAAAATACCAATTCCGATAGTCGTTCAATTAATTAAGAAAATATACACCTGACGATAAGTTACTACGGTAAAAGTACGTCGGTTACATCGGGTAAGGAACAGTCAACCGAGAAAGTGCGGAATCGAATTTTTCGTTATCTGATAAACACCTTTCTTGGACGTACAAGGGTTGACGAAGGAGGGGGATAGGGATTGGTCCAATTATTTCTTCCTGCCGAGCAAATATTTCTCGGCTTAATTCGCTGAAAATACTGCGTCGATCACGATGTCCGGTCTCGTGCGATATTTCACGATGAAACGAACATCGCCGCATTGACGTAATCGCTTAATTAAAGGGTTCTGGCCGCTTGACGTTCCTCTCGTAACGGAAGAGACGTAGCTGCGTGTAAACACGTGGACGATGCCGTTTGCACGACCGATCGCGCCTCCGCTCTCGCCGCGCCGTTACGCGCGAATACTTATGAATCGAAGACAGACTATGTCAGCGATCATGGTACCCACAGGTGCCGAAATTTCCTTCATTTATCGTCAGTCGACCGTTCGCTTGTTCACCGTTTAGCCGCGGCACCTTGTACGCCGTGTGCTCGTACATATATGCGTCTGTGTACGAGGATTCTGAAAGTTGGTACAGATGCGCGCTTGATTCGAACAAGATAGAATTCAGATAGAATTTGAATCTTGGCTACATAGCGGTTTACAGTGGTTTAGGATTTGAAGAGATTTGAATTTTGAAATTTTAAGGCCAATGATACTGAATTGAACGATACAGGGATTTTAGAAGGCTATACAATGTGAATTTTGGGATACTAATCGATAAGAATTTTTAAGATTCAACAATTCTGAGCAGCGAGTATTAGGATTTAGTAGACATTATTACCGAGTTTCAGATTCCAAGTTATTAGTAAATTCTGACGTACAGATTGATGTATCCGTTCTAATGCTGTAATCGTTCTTCGTGGCAAATTTCGATGATATTCGATTGAGGTGAGGCCGACGAAACCTTTTTCCGCAAATTCCAGGCAAACCGAAGGAGCGCAAACGCCCGACTCCTTGTAACCACGTATCTGATGCGGCTCATTAAACTCGCACTATACCCCGAGCAACGATTACGTGAACGAGAGGCAGCGAGAAAGTTGCTCGCGAAACGCGATGTTGACGACTGATGCAACGATTTCTTGTGTTGTAATTGTTAAAGGATCGTTGGTACTCTACGTCGAATCAGCAGAACTCTATCATTTGACGCCTACTATAGTGTGAAATTGTTCGATAGTCATGAAAATCGCTAATGAATTTCTCTCCCTCTCTCTCTCTCTCAGACTATCCTTTCAAAGAATAGCGATTATTTATAAGAAAAACTGGAGCATAGTTTACAAAACGTAATAAAACACATAATATCAAACGCTAAATGTAATTATAAGAAATATTTTAAACACGAACAGTGACCAAAGTAAAAAAACGCTTCCAAAGAGGATCGAAGGATTTTTACCTCGTCGAGTAGCTGTATAGCTCGGATAATTTTAATAAGAAAATAAAACAGAAGCAGAGAGAAGTAGGGAAGAAGGACGGGGAGAAGCGCGGGGTCTCGAAGGAGTCGGCAAAAGAGCCGTTAATGATTTACCGCGGGTTCAGCTTTATAACCGCGAATTCACCGTCGCCGCAAACGCCGAACTCTTCTTGGTTCCAGAGGGGAAGTCGAGAGAAAGAGAGAGAGAGAGAGAGAGAGAGAAGAACGAGGCAAGATCGTGCCACGCCCCCGACTTCTCATCTTTTACGCGTCTCATTCCATGACGTTGGTACGTGAGGGCCGCCGTTTCGGCACTGAAAGCCGGCGAACGCAACGCCTCGCAACACGCCAAAGAGGGGCGGATTTTCAGGCACACCGAAAACCACCGCGAATTCCTCGCGCTCCTTTTTCCCCTGGTTGCCGGTGTCCGTTAACCCTGGCCATCCGGCAATCTCGCGCAAAATGAATTTCGAGAGAGGACAGCTCGTCGAACAGGCTCGGAGATTCTTGATGTTCTTGATAAATGCCGAGACGAGCACGCTGTCGCGCTCGACGCGAGGATGGAAGCTTTTTGACTCGCCTGACTTTTGTCTGGCTTGCGGCGTGGCACTGTAAGGATTCAAAGGAAAAAGAAGTTGGAAAGAAAATGAAAGAGACGGTAGGTTTTATCCCGACGCTGATAGCGAATTCGTTGGCGCAATGCGAATGATTGCGCATTTGTGGAAAATTTAAAAAGATACATGTATAGAACACGTACGTGTAGAAATATGTAAAATGCGCGAAAGCAGTCGTTGGATTATTTAGTAGGAGAAACAAATCCTTATTTAGGTTGCGTTTGTCCAATTATAGTTGTAAAGACGCGAAACACGCAAGCAGGCATTCGAGAAAATATACAGAATGGTACGCAGACTAAACGCGATTCGTAATTTGTCTTCGAGTTGGAAGTCTAGATGACTTCCTGGTTCCTTCGTTGGATATTTCGAAAGGAGAAAACAAAGGATATCGCAAAAATAGATGTTTGAAGCAGCGCCAATTTTGGTATGATCGATCTCATTCGAAGAGGTAGGAAGTCGAACAAGAAGGTGATTAATGGTTGCAATAGAGGATGAGTCTTTGTTGCAACAGTTCTAGATGGTAACTAATGGATCATGAATGTAGGAAGTGTAACTTGTAACCTACGAGGCTGTATAGTTGATCGAATCTTCCACGTTCCGCGATGTCTCGTATTTTACAGAAATCTGGTTACTTCCGGCACCAGCAGCTTTTAAAATCCAAATCGAACTCTTCTCCCTTCAATCCGCTTTCAGATAGCATCAGAATTCGAAAGTTGAATTGAAAATCGGGCAGGGGGGTGCAAGTGGGAAATAATTTTCGCGTGGAATCCCATTAATCAGAGTGACTCGTTGAAAAAGAGTAGTTAAGATAGCGTAACCTCATCGACCGGCCGTTATCTCGAAATCACGATCGAGGCTGTTAACTCGAAACACGTGGCCGAGTGGCAACCGAACGTTCGAAGAGGAAGGGAAAAAAAATAAAAGCAGGTGGAAGAGAATTTAAAATCGAGAGAGAAGAAGAAAAAAAGCGTAATGAAGGGATGCGTTTTGTATACCTGAAAACAAGCGATTGCCGTTAGAAAAGGTGGAAACCAGTGTTGGTAACCGTACGTGCTGACTATTTCGAGAATCATTATTTCTGGATCGGTTTACCACTATTCATTAACGTCAGGCTTTCCACGTAACTCGAGATCCTTCGATGCCACTCGCAGACGGCTGCAAGCGTTAACAGACGCGTTTACCAACCAGCGGATAATTATTTTTCCTGTAGTCTTCTGTTAATCATTTTACGATGTGTTCATAAAGCGAACGGAGCCGAAGGAAAAAGATTCAAAGGCGGCGCGAACGTATTACGCGCCGTTATAAAAGCGAGAGTGTCCGATTAGGTTACAGGGAAAATCTGGAAACTCTGGCATGGAGAATGTCGATAATGGAAGATAAAAGGAACCTGTGCGAATTGCGATTTCCCTTTGAGAAATAGCACGATCAAAGATCAAATATCTTTCTCCAATTCTTTACAAGGCAGCCATATTGCTTTGGAACAACTGTATCAAAGATTATAATATAATTAGAAAAGTAAATACCGATAAATCAACGATACCGTAATATAATAGAAATCAATCGATCTCTCGCAACGTGATATTACAAATGCTTACCCTGCGGACCATATTCGCTTTTCATTTTTACCCACTCCTTCTGTAACAAACTCCTCGCATTAAACATCCTCAAAATTCCGCTGCTACGAAAATAACCTCGAATCTGAAACCCATAGCTATATCTCTCTCGACTTCGAGCAACGAAACTCGCTAAAAAAATCGAGCCGGTAATGTGGCTGGAGCGGCTAGTAGCGGTATAAATAAAGAATAAAGAACGATTCTGAGGAGGCCGACTTTCTTGCCGCATTCCATCGCTCGTGTGCAGGAAGAAACGAGCAGATACAGCGTCCGCGGGAGACCGTTTCCCAGCGCGCGAGGTTCCAAGACTATCGATTCCTCGACGATCGCATCGAAGAGCAGGCGTGGTTGTCCTACGAAGAAAGATGCATTCTAGATGTACGGAACGCGAAGAGCCACCGATGGAGACCTCGAGGTGTTGCACGACCGCGAGAAGGATACGCGACGAGGGCTTACGACGAGGGCTTACGACGAGGGCTTGCGACGAGGATGCGCTTTGGATCTTGGTCCAAGTCGCAACTACGGTTACCACGACGTACGCCATAGGCCCTTTCACAGCTGCGATAATGGATGAGCGTTCTTAATGATTTTTTCGCCGTGAAACGCATCGGTCATTGAGTAATGATGGCGCGTACGAGATAAGAGGCCGAAGGTTCGAACGACCATCCAGCGAAAGAAAAGATGGAAGAGGGAGGTACCAAGGGGATGAGAGCTGACACGTACACATATAGGGGGAGAAGTAACGCGTTAAATCGAGTCGCTGGAGGCGTCGTCGCGGCTCGTAAGAAAGGAACAGACGTCGTATCGCGAAGCCGAGATTCTCTTTGACGGGCTATTTCCAGGTTATTTAAACCAGACGACCACTCGTCGTGATCCTTCCGCGAGTGAAAGGGTAAAAGGATATGAAATGAATTCGACGCTTTGACAGACGCGGTATTTTTGGAAACTCTCGCTCGGTTATACCTCCTCTGTAGCTAATTATCTCGAGAATCGTTTCCTCTGTATACAACCTCGTATCGCTGCTGGAACTTCAAAGACACCGTTTCGATCGACGTAATTGTTCATAGAGCGTATCTTACTTCCTGACGAGATGTGTCTTTGTTGTACCACGTGGGAGAAACCGTCGGTGTAAGTAATGAACGAAGACAACGGCTATCGGTTAATTAAGTAAAGCGACGCGAAACGTGCAGAAAATAAGTGGCAAAGAAAAACGTGCTATAGTTAGCGTGGAGGGACCAGAAAACATCCGTCTCGACAACCCTAGCTACCAGCTATTTCCGGAAACAAGATTCTTTGTTGCGCCACGCTCTACACTCTCGCGTAACTATGGTTAATTAATGTCGCGAAACTATGCAACGACGTGTCTTCTCCGCTTCTCGGCTGCCACCAAGCACGCGCTAGTCGATACCAGGATATTATCTTCGTGTTTCGCTCGTGTTTCTTCTTTTTCGGAATGTCCTTTTGTTCCGACGACGCCGACGTATCACACTAAACGCATCAAAAGTACTTATCTTTGCTGGGTTACTAATGAATTGAAGCAAATTGCAATCTGTTGGAAACGCTGAGACGTGATTTTTCCTTGGAATTCTTTTCTATATTGTTCTTTCTGTTTGTTAAATTTACAGTTTTTATTTTTAACGGAGCTCGCTTTAATATTCATTACCTTTGGGAGATTCTCGACCGAAGGATAACTGATATTTTTATATCCGATGAGAGTGAGGCGAGGGAGCCTCTTTTATTGAAATTACACGATTAACTTTCAATTTAAAATTTCAACGGCCAAATATTTAAAACTTAGAGAAAGCAACGCCTCGTCGTACTTTATCATTATTAAATTGTTACTAGATGATAAATCTAATTGTCGAATTGTCTATAAATCGTTTAATTAACATTTTGAAGAATTTCAACGAAACAATCGAAGGAAATAAAATGCAAACAAAAGTAATCATCGTAGAATTAACGATCGGAGGGAAATCAATAGCGCATCCCATCATAATGACGACGGACGCCGTCGCGATCGCGTACGATCGTTGCATATGCATTAATCGATATCACACCGGGTTTCGATTAATACTTTATGTTAATGGGTGGCGATTATCGTCAGGTTCGATTATTCCCGGCACCAGTGACCGACGGCGTTTTGTCATTATTATTAATTATGTCACGGGCGTCCGTCATGAGAATGCGAAATAACTTCCTATCGTAAACACGTCGGTAATAATTATTACTTGACCGGGTAGGACCCCGAGGGCGATGATTACGTACAAGTCTCGTTGAGGATATCGATAAATTAATCGTGCTCATACGCGCGTATATCAATTAGGCGTAGAATGAATTATTAATTCTCAAGAATGGACGTCGCTCTGCGCGCTGCTCGGACCACGTCCACCAACGGGTCGAGTTTCTTCTTTTCTCGTTTCTGCTCGTCTCCGTAAGACTCGCGCTTTCTCTCGCGCACAAAGCCGCTGTCGCTCTGCTTAAGGAAGCGTTTCATGAGCGACCGCAAGGTGATTAAACGATATCGCATCCGGCGACGAGGAGAAGTACGTCGATGGGAGAAAGTTTGCGGTATCGCGAGATTTTTCTCAAACGTCTATGGTTCGTAAAATCGTTTAACGATAACCGATAGGGTTGGAAAGGCTGCGAACCGATAGCACCTGGACTATCGATCCGGAGGAACGCGGCATCGCACACGCGATATTCAATTATCCGGCCTGACAATTATCGCGCGATGTCTGAAACGACGGCTCGACTCGGTCGCGGACAAGAATTCAATTTGTAAAAGTCGCTGAATGCCATCTCTCCCTCGCACAACAGGTTTACAGGCTTTCTTGACTTTTCTTTTACCGCGGTCGTCGCGAACGCGCGCACCGCCAGTCGTATCCGCCGCGAAAAAGAGGATAACCAACCACGAGCTGATTGGACATTGAAGTCTCGTCGCGCGATGCAACTTCACGCCCACGTCGCTGAGATGTTCGACGCGCGTACAATGATCCTCGCGATGGCAAGAGGAACGTCCGCTTCCTTTTGCGTTGATTCGAGTCCGGCACAAACTCCTATTCTCGATTAACGTACTGAACAGGAAGGAAAAATTGAACGCGGTGTCACCGGTGCTTGATCGAAGCTTTAAACGCGCAGATCTTCCCCAGTGTATGACGTTTTGGCCGAAATGTGTCAAGGATTTAATTTTTAATAGATAGATGCGGTTAGACGTTGTTTCGCGTGAAGATAAAATTATATTTAAGAATATGAGACGTGACAATTTGAGTTTTAGTGGAATATACGAGCGAAATATATCTTACGTTTTATACGGAAAGTAAGTTAATCAACATTGTTGTTCTCTTCGCTTCTTCTTCGCGCTTGTAACTTGAAGATATCTTTAGGTATCTTCCTATCGTGGAATGTCTGTTTTCATAAAAAAAAAAAAAAAACGTGGCATGCGCAATAGATAGCAAAATTACGGCCAACTATTAACACTTTGATAATGTCTATTGAAATACTACATTCATTTCGGGTTATATTTACGCAACATATTCTTCTTCGGAATAATCCTGATTAAAGCTTTTCTGCTACGTTAATTCCGCGTTACTATACATAATTCCATTAAAACTATATTAAGAAATTAAATATCACAATTAGGAAAAGAAGCAAGAGTAGACTGTAGAAGATTGAAAACCATAACTTTATTAATATAACAGCCACTTCAGGCCAGCTACTGAATACTCTTGGTCTGTCCATGCCAGAGGGTTATCTGGGAACATAAATAACAAAGCGCAGCCATCTTTCAGAGCTAGTCAAAATAAAAATGAGTGGGGAATGCAGTAGCCCGCTATAGAATTGCATGATTTAAACACGATTAAATTAATGAAAAGACACGCGAGATGTCTTGTCTACAGCGTCGCGAGAAACATCGTTTGTATTATACGGAAGGGTTAAGAACCGCGCGTCCTTCAGTAAAATTTACTTTCATAGAGAAAAGTTTGCGGGATTCCCTGTTAAAAGGAGACTCGACGGTGAAATTGAAAGAGACGCGGTTTATTGTGAACTGTAGGAGTTACGAGGGTCGCACAGAAGCGGACTGCTCGCGAAACTTTCACCGACTGTTTTATTAGTAAGGCGGTCGGACAGCCGGGCGCATTAGGTCGAAAGAAAGAAAGAACGAGACCGGTTGGCCGTTGATTGGGACATTGAATCGCGTGCACGAGACACGCGAAGTGTCCCTTTTAATTCACTGACTTTGAATCACAATCGCGATATCTTCGCGAACGAATAGAAAAAACCAGTCTGCTGAGTTATGTATAGTCTAGAGTAAAGAGTAGAACAGAATAGAGTAGAACGCGCAGGCATTAATCCATAAATAAGCCTCGGTTTCGCCGGGCAAAAGTCAAAAATTCCATTTCCAATCTTCGATACTCATTAGCTGTTACCGCTCATTAATTCTAATGCTCGTTAACTCTTACACTCGTTAATTCATTGCCTCGCGTACTCATTAGCTTACGTTACTCCTGCTCTGTTCCTTTACCTCACATCGAACGCGGCCTTTCGATTATTTACAAATGTAAATCATCATTGTGCTCGAAAGCACGGGTTGTCGATCCAGCCTGGTTTGCATCTGTCGATAGTTCAGAGCACGCTCCTCTTCGACTATACAATGGCTTTCAAATGTTACCAGCCAAATGGTGGATATTCTAGTATATATTATACGAGTCTCTCAAAAGTCAAAGTAAACTCCATATGTTATTAATTCCTTAATTTCATCGCGTAAGATTAATATAAAATTCCCAAGAAATAAATTACTTCCTCGAGTGTCATCTTCTTGCGATGACACGAGTAATAGTAATTTTAAAAATCAATATACTTTTCTATTTAAAGATTAGATCAATACTACTTAAATACTTCTAAGTGGCTTAAACAGAATTCTGTATTTTGTTCGCAGCGAGTATTTCTGTTACTTCTCGATTCTAGTTTCGCTAAAATAAAAATTTACTACGTCGCTTTGACGATCGATTCAAAATCCGACAAGCGCGAGATAGATCTACACAAGAAAATTCAAATACAACTTTCCAAGAAATATACTAACCTTCCACGATTCCTCGATCCAGTATCGTAAAAGGATTTGCGCACGCGGTCGAAGCTTTTGAAACGAAACCACTGATCGCTCGTGTCGGACGTTCACCGTTAACCATCGCGCGGTCGAGGAATCCAACGGCAATTAGCGAACAATACGGAAGAAGGGTGGGGGCGGCGAAGCTTTCACGGTGCCGCAGTGCTCCTCCGAGTTCGAAGAAAGTTGGTATCCTGGGGTGAATATTCGCGTCAGGTCTAAAACGGCGAAAACGTGACGCGAAACGTCGTCCTTGGATATTCGAGCGGCGTATCCGGCGACGGCGATAAATTTCGCGGTTCGGCCGTACGCCAACAGAACGAGCAGCGTAATCACAATAGCGGCGAACTGAGGTGGTAACAGGCCTGGGTCCAGGACTCTCGCGTCGCCTTTGTGCAAGAGGCTGCTGGCTGCTGTTGCGGCGGCTCTTTCCTTACGCAGCACCCGAGACGTTCGCAGACGTGGCGGTCACAATAGACACGTCGTTGCGCCGCCTTCCGCGTGCCGGACAATGAAACGGCACAAAGGAGCAGATTAGCGATATTCCGCGAACGCGGCTAAGCAGCGGGGGGTGGTAGAAAAAGTGCTGCCAGAGGAAAAGACGACGGTAAACGAGAGACCCATCGGTGATCGAGTTAGAATCGTTGCTGATGAACAGTGTCGGTTCAACATTGTTGGATTGTCGAGGACTGAAATAGAAATGGAGGTTTGTGCTTCGGAAATCGAGTTTGCAACCTAAAAAGTTAATAATGTATGGTTACGTGGAATTGTAATAATAGGACGCAAAGAGTAAAAGAAGGAGAAAGGGAAGGTGAAGCGTATGTTAAGTACGTTGAAACTGAAGTCTGTTGCGATAGTGGAAGGTAGGTCAGAGGATTTGCATAAAGTCCGAATGTGAAATGAATTTTCAGAATTCTGAAACTATGTTTTGCTCTGTAAGTGACTGTAAAACGCGCGGGATAATCATTTTTAGGGAACTTTTTCAGGAATAGCGTTTTCAGTTTACATTCTCGCGTCGAGGATTACCACGTATCGAAGAAAATTCCGCTCAGGACAGATCCTAATAAGGATGTTAGATCGAAATTTTCGTCGATCGCTACGATCAAAAAATCAAACCAATTTGCAAGTGTACACGAGAATACAACAAAATACAAGGAACAGACAAAACGCAGATCAATCCATAAACAGTGGATTCGTATTCGTTTTCTGACGCGGGCCTTTACGGACCACCGTGCAAGACGGGCCAGGCACACATTGTTCCCGGACGTTATTACCAGCCGTGCCGAATGACGGGATGATTCAGGCGGAGTGAAATTCACAATAAATAATAATGATAATAAAATGTCGGAGAATACCGCGGCGTCATTATTAACCCGGGTATCGATCGATGGAGCCCATGGTGTACCGAGCGATCGCGACCGATAACGTTCTTTCTTTCGCTTGTTCCTTCCTGGAAGGTCCGTCGTAGGTCCAAAGGAACCAAACCAAGGGAGAAGAGGCTATTCCCTTTCGCTACACACACGCGTACCGAATATACACATCGGTCTGCACGCGGGTCAGCCACCGATGGTGGCACGGACAGGCCGAAATCTCGATTCCTCTATGTCAAGGCGCGCAGTCGGGGTTAACGTGGCGACCTGCTGCCACCTTTCTTCGGCTTTATTAATACTCGGTAGGTGGCCAACATGACAATAATCGTCTGTGATTACGGCGGAAGACCGCGGGAATATTGCCATATTAAAATGATATATCACGAGAAGGGGTTGCTCCGCGACCACACCCCTGCCGAAATGAGCCGAGGACAATTGCAGCTGTGGGAAATTAAACGACGGAAGTAATGATTCATTCGGAGTATCTACTGCTTTGAACACCCGTCCTATCGCGAATTTTCTTTCATACGTCACTCTCCAAGTGTTATAGGAACGTGCCGCTTTTACGAAGGATATGTTTCTTTAAAAATATCAATTTGTTATTGCGCAATTTAAATAATAATTTATTCGAATTATTATTTATTATGGAACAGATACCTTCGATAGAAATTTGTTACAATTTGTTACGTTGATATAGAATTAATTCGCAAATTAATCTAAAGCAGCGGTTTTATCAAAGATAAATTTCTAAGTTTCCTATCGGAGGTATATTTGTTCGATAGAAAGTTCTATGAATTCCGTATGAACTAGCGTTAATTTTATTAAATCACAGCATTCGTTCGTATCAATGTATCAACCAGATAGTCAAATGTACTGTACTTTTCAATACATTTCATTCAACCATCTATCTACTAACTCTATTCGAGAGAAAGTTTTCTACTCATAGACTGCCCCTAGTAAGACTAATCAACTTATCGTTTAACCAGTCTGGCCTGTTCCAGGAGACGCGAGTCTCTCCCCTCTGAATTGCGTCCGGGCTGCAAGGGCTCGCATTGAAAGGCCGCCATTAAACGGATCGAACGCGCAACTATCAGACGTTCCGCGAAAGATACACAAGCGGCGAGACCGCGGGAGAGTCCGTTCGTCTACCGTCTGTTCATCGTGTAATAAAGCGTATGCGAACGAGCCAGCGAGCAAGCGTCTATTTGGTCAGAACCAAAGTGTTTTGGGCTTTGCCTACTACTCTCTTCGGTTGAGAAAGGACCGCTCTTTCAAGATCTCCCCTTCCTCGAGATCTGGCCCTTCAAGGTAACCGTTGAAAAACAAGAAAACACCGGAGTTCAGTGGTAAGATAGAAGCAGAGAGGAAGAGAGAGATAGAGATAGAGAGAGAGAGAGAGAGAGAGAGAAGAGAAAGACGGCTAGTTATACGTAGGCTGTGCAGGTCGTCGATGAAGTCGAAGAAGATAGAAACACAGAGGGATAGGATGGAAGGAAAGAAAGAGAAGAGAGGAGTAGAGGAAAGAAACCAATTGGAGTCGAAGGGTTTCGGCGAAAAAAAGAGAGACACGTAGAGAGGAGAAGGCAGGGCAGACAGATAGAAAAGGAAAAGAGCCATGGAAGAGGTGATAAATGGGAATGAGGATTGCTTGGCAAAGTGCGAATGGGCCACGAGCGAGAATATGGACGGAAAGGATGGATGGATGGATGGATGGATGGGACGGATGGACGGATGGACGGATGGATGAGCAGACGGTAGTGTATGGACGGGTGGGCATTGCACGAGAGCGCAAGTATTACGTCTGGACGAAATCCAAATGCATTCACCGGCGCCGGCCATTTCGACTAACCAACTAATCCTCCCACCTGCGCATTTTTACCGCCATACTTTTCACTTCATGCCCGCCACGTCTCACCTTGGGATCCAGGTTGCCGCGTCTCGCACCACCAACTTCGCTGCTTCTTTCGTTCCACCCTCTGGAACGGGTAGCTCTTTCGAGTGGTTGTTGAAAATTTCGTTAAAATCGGTATATCCTCAGAGCCGAAATAATTGTCGATGATTTATCTGAACTTTCTACCGTTAAGGCGAAAGAGGATCTTTAGCCTTTTTCATCTCGAGTTAAAATTTACCATCACCCTTCGTTATATAAAGTTATTGGAATTTTACCTTTTAATTACTTTGCCCTAAGTTGTTACTATTGGGAAAAGTTTTGAATATCTGACTTAACCAACGATTATGTGATATAGTTCAGACGTACACAAGTATTTTAGAATTTCTGCAAACTTGTTGAAAGCCTAAAACGGTGAATATTTCAACTTTGAACATAAAGAATCCGGATTCTCTTACGAAGAATATCACTGAGAATTTAAAACCATTCCGAAACTTCCAAAATTTTTTAGAAACCCTGAAATTTCGCGCTAAATCACCGTAAAATAGGGAGGAAACCCAAGTAGCGCGTGAAAACGGTTCGCTTCGGAGTCCACGGTGCTCTCTGGGATTACTTCGTTACCTTAACGAAGCGGCCGCTCAACCTTGACATCATTAGTCGATTGTTCGTCTAAGTCCAGCTGGTACTGGTCGGAGGATTTATCTTCCTCGCGCAAGATGTATCGTTCGTCTCTCTCGCCTTGCCGCGTCTATCACACATGGCCGCGGGGTGAGAAGAACGGGCCACGACGACGACGTGAACGACGACGACGTGAACGACGACGACGTGAACGACGACGACCACGAAGAAGGGACTCTCGTCTCAGGATGTACTATGTAAAGAGAGACGAAACGCGCGATGGACAGAGAGGAGGAGTTCGTTTCTGTTCATCGATTGGAGATTCCGTGGATACGAGGCTCTATACGTGGTGTGGCCCAGGACCAGAGTGTTGATTGGTTGAACGAATAATCCAGCCAGCCGGCTAATAAGAGACGTATTTATACCTCTCACGGGGCGAAGACGAACGGAGTGACGGACAGGTCGATCAAAGGGAACGCCAAGCCGCGCTACTAATGAATCCGATTGTTCCCGCTGAATCGAATTGTTAATGAATTATATATCGTTGCGCGAACCTACCCCCTCTGAACGATCTATCCCCCGTGTTGCTGAGAGATTTCACGGTCCACCATCGACCGGTATCCATCTCTGTCGGAGCTCCTTCTATTTTCCCGCGGCCCAGACTGATCGCCTTCGCTTCGTTTGTCCGCTTCCTTTCCTATCTCAGCATCGTTTAGAGACAATGCATGCCAAGGTCGATCCTCTCGAAGCAAAAGGTGGTTCGTAGTTCGCCAACGATTCTCGATTTGTAGTTGGTTGTACAAAACGTGAAAAAAGTTCGAGCAGCTTGAGTTAAAATCGCGTGTTATAGGTTAGGCTTGGAAAGGATGAATTTCTATTTTCTACCGACTCGGACTGATCGCCTTCGCTTCGTATGTCCTCTTCTTTTCCTGTTTGAACATCGTTTAGAAACAATACACGTCGAGATCGATTCTCGCGAAGATAAACGTAGTTCGCGAAGGATTCTTCGAGATCCTTGGTTGGTGGAAGATAAAGAAGATGAAGGTTTATAGAGGTTCAGTTAGATTCGTGTTTTATAGGTTAGGTTTGAGAGGGTTGAAATTTGTGGACGGTGTTATGGGATGATTCGGAGACTGACTTTATTAGAAAAGTGTCCGGGTGGGTGGTATTGCGGGTATATATTAATTTTAACAGTGTCTTGATACTTAGTCGGATTATGTAAATCGGATGAAATATGTGACGTTGGCCAACTTTTCTCCCGTTGAGGGCACGAACGCGAGAATTTCGAGTTTTACGTACCGTCGTAAATCTTGCGTAATCCACCATATGCGGCCAGCTTTCTTTCCTTCGAAGCGCCAGTACAAAAACATTCTCAAAATCTTCTGCTACTCGAATTTGAATAAAAAGAAATTCTTCTCCTTAATACCTAGAAAAATTTCTCTACCCCCATCTCTGCGCACTGATAAGAAAGACGAAGATGTCAAATATTTTTTTTTTAGTTTATTATTTTCAGTTTATTTTTTAGTTTATTTATTTAGTTATTAGTTTTTGAACGATGATCATTGGATTATCCTGCGTTATGTCGCGATATATTACCCGTTACGTAGTTCAAAATTCTTTTAATATATCTGATTATAGCTTCGCCTTGCTACTGAAACGGTTTCATTCTGTATTTTCACCCTTCCAAAGATACTATAATAGAAATTCCTACCGTCGTAGAGTCTCTAGAGTCGTAAACAGAAGCGACCACAAAACCTAGCTTCCGATTGTTCGCCACAAAGAAAAGAAAAGAAAAGGAAGAACGAAGGCGGTAACTGGAGGTGCAACAGTCCGTACCCGTGTCTAGCATTTTCGTTGAGGTCTCTTTACCGTCTAAACGTTTCTCGAGAACGTTTACTCTTAAAGGATTAATAACACACCGTGGCGCGGGTCATTATCCCTCTAACTGTCCATATCCAGCGGTTCGTCGACGTCCGCTTCCATGGAATGGCGCGTTTCGTCCAGCAAAAGGTTACCTTTCCACTGAAACTGGCTGGAATCGACACGTACCGAAAGATCCATCCGGAACGTGGGTATTTCCGCTCGTTCGTAACGAGCCAATCTCCAGCCGGAGGCGTTTCTCTTCGTTACCGTGAGAAACCCTTCCGTGTCAGGACTATGACACTCGCTCGCAGTGAACCAGCGATCGGTGCACGTGCTGCTCTTCCTCCTATGCAACGTCTATCATCGTTACTGATTATTGCTTGTTAATCGTCACGAACTTGTCGTTCAACGAAACAGGTAATTTTCCCAACAATTTTCCGGCAAACCGAAGTATAATGAATAGTAAATATCGGTAATCTGTATACGTTGCTACGAATTCAAATGGAAAAATTATCATATTGACTGCCGAGAGAATTCTGTCAATTTTTCATACAGTAGAATCACTTATTTTAACACGATATATCGCTATATAAAGTTGTGGTATAATCTCAGTGGCAAAATAAAATTGTTTAAGCGTTTTGTAATGTATTTACATCGATACGTTGATGTTAAAAGCACGACTAATTCCACGAGTTAGGGAAATTAAATTTTCTAGGAATGTCGCGAATAAAAGATAGAGATTAAGTTATTGCTTCGCAAAGATTATTTGTGGTGCAAGAATATTTAATTAAATGCAAATATTGCCGCGGCAAGAAAATGGCACCACCTCTGTTTAATCCGAACCTGTGAAAAAAGCTTGATTTCTTTACTGGAACGCGGCTTGCAGTAACGTCAAACCCCATGTTGAATCACGTACAGAAATAGAACTCTTAACCTTTCTTAAACCGCAGGGCTGAAAACATCTGCTGTATCTGCTTATTTACACTTTATTACGAGTTTCGACCGTTGTTTCCACGTAACCAATTAGAAAAATCGTAAAAATCCTTCTTCGACGGAAATATAATGCTTAAAATGTTATTATTTCACGTTGTCTATAACGAATGTATAGAAGCGAAAATGCCTTTAAAGCTCTGAAAGCCGCATAAACTATTAACGAAGAAGCTTAAAGTCCCGAGAAACTAGCAGAATCGAATAAGTACTACGTGCGGAGACTGTTGAGAAGTTGGTTGAATAAGAACTTCGTGTTGCGTTTCTTGCAACGAAAGAGCCTGGCAAGCAACAGCAGAGGAGCGTAATTTGTAATTAAAGAAACGGTAAATCGATGAGGACTCGAGATACGCCGAGTTCTTCTTCGACGATCCAACGAACGCCCAGCGGTAAATGAAACTAAGTACATATTATTTGAAACCAGATACAGCTCTATAAGTTCGTTAAAAACAGATAAAAACCTGTCGGAGATTCGGTCGATTTTTACTTGTTAAAAGTTTTATTGGAATTCGAAGATCGCAGCTGAATTAAATTTGACGAGGACATCGAGCGACCCTCGTTCAACCTTCGACGAAACAACGTTACAGGGATAAAAATGCAATTCCCTTGGGATGCATAAATTCCGTAAACGCGGAACGCAAACGTCGTAAATCTCACGATCGACCAAGCAATCGACTAAATGGACACGTGAAATACAGCGTGGCGCTTCCATTAAAAAGGACGAAATGATAAAGAAGACGTTGAAATCGGCCGCGTTACGACTCGCTTAATGGGCCTCTGTTTACTTTCACATATTTATTAGCCGCCGCGTAATATAATGTCAATTAAAATCTAGCGCCGTTCACCGGCAAAAAGGCGACCCAATCGTACACCGTGCGTTCTCGAACGAATCGCGCCGACTAAAACGTCCTCGAATAAACGTCTTCTTCGCAGGGTTCGAAGGAACGAGCCATTCGTTCGTCGGAACATTTTTCCCCTTCCAACGCTGCTTGTTCACACCCAGGATGAAATAATAAAGCGAAACAGCGATTCGATTTGAAAATATAGGCTTGTTCGACAGTTTCGATGGTGAACCGTTCCTCTGTCAGCCTCGATACAGCGAGGTCCTTGACTTTTCGGCACACCTTCGAAAACTAATCCCGTCTTAAGGCTCTAAGATCGGCTTAGAGACGAGCATAAAACGTGAAATGTCCGGCACGGTCCGGTAGCTGACGTTTAAGTTCATTCTCGACTCCTAACCTCGTTGTCGCGGGTTGACACAGTCGTAAAACGGTATAAGGGAAAAACGTGATGAACGTAGGTGGAACAAAAACAGCTATAAACGATCATTGGAGGGTAGAAAAAGGAAGGAGCCAAGAAGGAATCCGAAATGAAGTCGGAGTTTACGATCGAGTATAATTCATACGTCGCTCGGAAGCCGATTAGTGGAAATAACTTAATTCACGGTTTCGAGGTCGTTGTATTTTAAGGTCGTCCAACGAAAGAAGGGACGGGGGGTTTGTTCCTCCCGTAATTCGTGCCACGTTTAGAGACTTATTTATGGTGTACGCCGCTCGCCGACGCAATACGCGGTCAATCGTATTTTATTAACCAAGGCACCGCTCGACTCGACCAGTCGATAAACTCGAATTACTTTTCTTCTTACATCGAGTCGTCGTTCTGCTGGCCTTTTTAACCGGGCACGGCCAGCCAGAGATTCGAACGGTGTTTCAATTAGGTTTCTCGAATAATTCGCAAACTGGTTGTGTCCGGGATTCATTCAGATTGCAAGCGTCTTCGTTGGAAGGTGTTTCGACGATGGTGTGTTAATTACGGTACTGATTACTATCAGATACGTATTCCTTCGATGATCTTTTTCTTTTTCGTTACTAAGCATTTGAAACGCCAATAGAGATTTACTTTAATTGGTTTCTTCATACACAAATAACGATCTTTTAGAAGGCTATAACGTTTGTCATGTAATTATCGCATAGAAAGTTTACTCTTTGCAAATTCGTCGCTAGTTTTCATCTACGAGAGTTATTTCATTATCCGGATATATTTATTCGTGTTGAATATCATGTTGAATCCGTCTAAGACAATGAAAAGGATATAACACATTTTAATTCCATCGTAAAAAGATATACATATTCTAAAAAAGAATGAAAAATCTATCCTATGTTTCTCCTTCCCTTGGGACAATCAAAATCCCGTGGCTTACCATTTCCTGCTTCTAGATTCCCCGATCGAGACGCGAAAGGACCGTGTATCGGGTGAACCTTGCACAGGGTTCGTGAACTCTCGTTCGACGCTCTATTTCACTTACGCCAGCGTTTTACAATGGAGCCCTTTATCTCTTACTTCCGACGAATATCATTGCATAAATAAGCGGTTTCCCGCGCAACAATGTTGACAGTAACGCGAAAATCATGCTAACAGCTGGGGGATCCGCGACGATGGGAGAGAGAGAACGACGACGTTCCGCGGCGGTTTCGTGATTTGGCCGGAGGTGCATTTGTAATGCAGCGTAAAGAAAAGATAAAAGGGCGAGCGGTTCATCGGTGCTAGGATCAGGTACGACCGTAGAGAGGCCAGTCGCTGGTACGGTCGCGAGATCACGTTTTGCAATATTTATAAGCCGCATTTCAATGATATTATTCCGCCCGTTCCATTTCGTTCTTGGCCGCGGTCCTTCACGTTGGCAACCATGCAAACGGGACCCATTGTCGCGGAAATTCATATTGAAATTTCACAATGAAATGTCGTTGATGCGTCTGATACGATCAGGTTCCTTCAATTATGGCTAAGGTGACTGGATAGTACGTACGAGTAAGAGTAATCGTGTTTAGCGAGAAGCTCCGTTATTGGTTTTTCAAAGGAATTTACGTAGGGTGGATTCTCCGGAAGAATTATTTGTTCATTTATTGCGTATTAACACAAATTCTTATATTCACCTGTCCGTATCTAATGACCATTTGCCGCCAGCTGAAAATACATTTAATGAAAGCTATAAATAGAGATGAACGAAGTTACATTCCATAGCGCAAACGCTATGCTTCTATTGTATTATTTAAAGAAGTAGGGAATTCCAATTCCGTAATTATAGTCATTATTCCTGTAATCACCGATGATAGCGATAGTTGCCACAGTAATTTATCAAAGTTGTTCTACAAAACAATTTTTGTTGCTTCCGTAAATTAAATCACACGAAAACATCAAACGTAATATTGTTCTCCTGTTTCCTTCGACTCCTTCCACGATCATCTCCAATTTGAAAAGCCTCGTTTTAAATTCCATTAGAACACCTATTCTATAACACCTATCAAACGTATACTACAAGTTACCATTTCTACAATACGATTTCCAAGGTGATTTCTATGCCAATGCCTCCCATCAATGGAATACTCGAAGACCACCCACCAAGACGCCCATCGACTCGAAACTCGTCTACAGGGAGCAACGAAAGAAAGACGAAAGAAGACGAAAGTGATACGAACTCGATGGAGCCTACGCATCGGTGGCCCAGGCGTCTGATTTGCGGTGTGACCTGAGCAAATTATAAATGGAATCGGACCGATCGCGAACTACAGAAGGAGCCTTAGAGAGAGATTCGCGTTGGATGGGGCGTGTTTCACACGTGGCGAAGGTGCGTAAGGTCGGCAGCCTTGTATGCTGGTCCGGGGTGTGTGTGCGCGAGTGCAGCCGCGTTCATACGTGCGAACAAGTGTGAAAAGGAAGGCGAAAAGAAAGAAAGAAAGAAAGGAAGGAAGAAAAGGGGTGGCGGAGAGGCGGCGCGCACAACTCGAACGTGGGAGATGTTCAGGTAGCTCTGGTCGCGAATACGTTAGGCAGATTACGTATTATGATGCCCTATTGTATACAAATACGTATACCTACCGTGGCCTGTGTCGGTATATGGGCGTAAACACACCGAGATAGCTTTGTCTCTCGTGGAAACGCGCCAGTAGCCCTGCGGGGAACGTTCAGCTCCGCTCCCCCATAACAGCGTTTCCTTTTCTCCCGCGAGAATATCGAGACGATATTGCCGCCAATTAAGGCGTCTTTTGAAAGAAGCGTTTTATTTAAGGGATGTTAACGAATCGATAATCTTTTCGCGTGAAGTATTTACGATTCTATTAGTCTGTCTTGCTTGATCATTTATTGGTACAGATTGGCTTTTACGTCGTACGTTATAATTATTTATCAATAATTTAGAAGTTACAATTATACGTTAATATTGAGAAGGTTACGGAGATGATTCGTGGAATAAATCGTTTCAGATTTTATCGTCGAGATTAGAAACAAGTAATTCGATAAATCCATCGAAGGATAAAAGAATATTTCATTTTAATACAATGGACAATTTTAATCGAAGGAAATGATCATAAACCTTGTTGAATGTACTTGAATATTTACCGTGGAAATCGTATTACGAGAAAATTTTCTACGACTCTTTAAGATTATCGAGAGAACGTGTTTTACGAGAATTATTCTTCTCGCTGACAAATTTACGTTCGAGGACAATTTTTTTCCCTCACAGGTGTTTAACCCTTCCTTCGACGAAACGCTCACCCCATAAACGACGCCTTTAATTTCCCCATGAAACAAGCCGAGCCAGAACCATTCCTCAAGAACATTATTCACTTTGTGCCATTCGAACCGTCTTCTGCGCCCATTATCGACCGGCTGTATCGGTTCATTTCCGGGACGCTTCAAAGCCGAAAACCTCTACAATGTGATACATAGTCCGCGGTCATTTCTTTATTACACCGCTCATGATTCATACTCAGCAAAACCGATTCGTAAATCATCGGAACACGCGACTATGCGTTTCGAGTTTCCACTCTTTCTCTTTCTCTTGTTCGACATTCAGTGCCTTCTCGTTTGTTTCTCATCCCCCCCCTCTCTCTCTCTCTCTCTCTCTCTCTCTCTCTCTCTCGCTGTATCTCTTTCACTCTCGGTCGAGACTGAGATCCGATCGAAATTTCGAGAGAGTCGTTAAATCATCGGACGGTCGATGGCGTCGATCGACATTATTTTTCTTCTTTCTTGTCTCTCGTTGCGGCTGGTTGTCGTTAAGACTCTGTTTGCTGCACCTTCGAACGGACAGAGCAGGATGGTGACGAGAACGCGGCCAGAAAGCGAAAGGATTGGGAGGGAGCTAGTTAATCAACGCATACGTACGAGACGCACGTACGATTATACGACGACCAACAGGGACGAGGGGATGTTTCAAGTTATTAATTGGTTGCGCTCGTAGATTATTGTGCCCTCCTCCTCTTGTCGCTTGTCCTAACTGGACTCGCTATTTCCGGCCTTTGAATGGCACTCTGTTACGTTACTCCGTGGTCCGTCGTGATTAAAAAATCGAGCATTTGAATTTAAAATATTTCCTTAATGGGGAATTATATGTGAGTCGATTTCATATCGAAGGATTCAAATTAGAGATATTTCGTCATGGAGAAATTATCGCGCGATTAGTAGATTCAACTTTATATCATTTCTCTAATAAATTATTTAGATTTTAATCGTTTCGCGATTAGGGGATGAGAGTTTGCAACATTTGGTTAATAAAGCACTTTAAATCTCTACTCTATTACTTTGTAATTAGAGAACTCGGATTCGAAGTATTTTGCCATAAATTTTTAACATCTGGGCACTGTGAAGTATTCAAATTTGAATCGTTCTTTTAGGAAATATAATTTTCAGACGCGTCGTCGTTAGAATTTACAATCGAATTTACAATCTCACGATCGAATTTTAAATCGAAAAGTCTATCTAGTTATAAAAGGATGAGTTTAATTTTTTTTCTTTTTTTCATCCAGACCTTTCAATAAAAAAATTACCAGCGAACAACGTGTGCAAACGTAAACGTATATCGATGACAGCATCGCAAATTTGAACAGGTTTGTCACCTAAACGGTGACTCGGGGCTTTCACACAGTAACGATGATGTCACGTCACACTCGACGTTCCTCCACAAAGGATCGATACGTAACTCCTGTCACGTTTTTTCCTCGCTCGATCCTTTTTTTCCGCCACTAACACGCTAGAACGTAAGTTCAAAGCGTCATCGGCGTGCACAAAGCGCTGAAATTATTTTAACCCTCGGAACTTTCATAATTCCCCGATTACGGCATTCGGAAAATGAACATCCTATCCAGCGATATATTATATTTCGGCGCAAGTTTGATAATTCTCTGTGATTGCGCAAAGGATCTGGCGATAAAACGTGGGAAACGCGGCGTGTGCGATATACGCCTAATAGAAAATTCTTTTTCACCGGTATATCACTCATCAACGTCCTTTGAACGCGTTACCGTGTTCAAACCTTTTGCTAGCGTTCGGGAAAAAATTGCTCGCCCAACGGAAATTGATTTTCGATCGCGTAATGTGCGGGAAAATCGAAAGCCTGTCGCGAAATTGCCACGGAACGCGCGTTCTTTGTTGCGATAACGATGTTAATGCAAAAAATACACGATGTTGAACGCACGAGTTCTTTATAGTCTAAAGTTCTAAACGAGGTTTAATAATTTCCTGATAGTGTGTCAGGTCTATCTTGTTTTTTTCCGCGAGTGTCCTAATATTTAGTTTGTGTAGCGATGCTCGAACCTGCAGAATGGAACCAGGAACAAAAGAACGGGGAAAAAAAATTGGAAAGCAAGAAAGATAGGAAGAAAGGAAGGGGGCGAGAAACGGGCGTTATATCGGCGTGAAAAAAGACGCGAGCTCTCAGTCTCATTTCCTAAGGGAGAAAGGAGATTGATTGGCTGCTGTTTGTACCTTCGATACTTCACCCTAACGCCTTAACTTAATGATCCGGAATGCATCGCTACTTTCGGAGATGCGCACGATCCCCGATCCTTTATCAATTACAGTAACGTTCGCGAAAGTGCCGTCTGTTATTAGCGTATCCCAAAGCGACACTTCGATCGATCGCTCGATTACTCTCGCGCGATTATATGGAACGGTAACATACGAGATGTCCGTTCGAAAATGTTCCCAGTTCGATAAAGATGCTCTGTTTGTCTCAGAATCAATTCGGCCGAATTTACTGTTAACGCGCTCGGTTACTGGCCGACGGTTGTTACCGTCGAGGGAGAATCCTGAAATTAAATCGCCCCGGGAGCATTAAACGTGTTTCGTCGGTATATACATATACATGAACGTATGAAGTTACAAAGGATGCAAATATCTGGAATCGGTGAATGGAAGTTGGAATCGGAATTCGAAACGATTCGCAGCTGGATTCGAATTGACACGACGCTCATTAGCAAAATCGCTGTGACTCCGGTTATCAATCATTCGGTTAATGAAGCCATTTCACCGAGATGATAAAGCACCTTTATACGAATTTACAGCATTCGTGGAAAATTATCACTCGTAGACGTTTCACGCCACTCGACGTCGTTGCGGAATAATCCTCCAGACGAAATTAATACTGCTCGAGCCAAAGTACCGATAAAAATCCCTTCTCTGACAAAGGCAGCCGCGAACAACGTAATAAAGACACTAACCGAGTCCGCCACCGCGTTAACAAAGTAGGTTAATCGGTTTTTGCATAGCACACCGCCACGCTAACTATATCGATATCAGCGACATCGATCTCTGATTACGAGACACCCTATGTGCAACGAGCCACGCTCGCCCAGGTACACGCCAGGCCATCGTTGGCCTCACCCCGTTCCGCTCTATACGCTTCTCCGCTTCGTCCGTCTCCCTCTCTATCGAAGCTTCGTACACCGTGTATACGGACGCTGTACCACGGGGCTCGACTACTAATAACAGCCACTTGGCGAGTGTGAAATAATTACTCCGAATGGCATCCAAACCAGTTTCCCCGCGGAGATTAGCATAAGTGATCGAAATGATCAATGAGCCCGTGGCCTGCGTGCGACGTGACTCGTCCCTTCTTCCTTCATTTTCTTCTGCTATCTATTTTTATTTCGTTTTCTCCTTCGTCTTTCTATCTTTTATAGCTGCACTCGTGTAGTAGTTTGACTCTGGTGGCTGCACGCGGCGAGATACTCCTTGCCAGGTGACTTACTATGCCTCTTTATGTATAATGTACGTAGTTGCGTGTGTACTCCGAGTCGCTGACACGCTCCACGGGATTTACGATCGCGAAGACCGTGGCGGTCGACCGTTGCTTGCCGCTAGTCGTTCACCAGGACACCTTTGTACCCGCTTCCCTCGATCGCGTGGCAACTTTCACCCGCGAGCGGATTCTAACGAGATAATAATAAGCAGGTTTTTGCGAATTCATCCGCGATCCACGGTGAAACGAACCACAGGATTTCGTCCTGTCTTGGCCGAGTCACCCTTTTTATATAGACGAGGAAGCTCGAAGAGGCGCCGTGGATTTTACTATTACGTCCGGTTTCATCGACATGGTGAGATTAGAAAGTAGCTACAAAGAAGCGCTACACCGTCGACCATACGAATATGGGAGAAAATACAGTTTGCGTTTTACTGCCAGTCAAAATCCAGATAATAGTATCGGGTTTCTTTTTAGATTCTGACTGTTCAAGTGATTTGCAAGTTGGTTATCTAGAATGGTTAATTGATTTTTCAGACGTGGGTGTGTTCCTAATTGCTTCCGCATTTTCTATTTTCATATTTCAATCGTCGAGGTTATAAGCGGAAATTTTTTTATCAATCCGCCAGAAGAAGATCAAACTGTTACAAACTCAGGCCCAAGTTTTTCTCTAATTAATCCCTTATTATCATATATTTCTCATAAGAAAAACATTAAAGTACAGTACTAAGTTAATAACTAGTAGAAACGAATTGCCAGTTGATGGTATACGATAAAACAAAATAACTCGATGTTAAGTGCATTCTACGTAAAAGGAACGTTCCGCTTACTTTTTCATAAGTACACAGTAGATTAAGCTGCCTGAAATATTCGTAAAAGAAATGGTACCCAAATTTGTCTTCCGCTTCCTGGCAATAATTAGTATCAATCATATCACCGGTTTCAGTGATTTTGCACGAACTTTGAACCAGCAACCCGAAATGCGCGCAAGATTCCAGCACGGTCATTTGTTTGGCCGGCCGACTATGCCTTGGACGCGGCTTAATTTCGTGTATCGGACAAGAAGCGATGCTTCCTGCGCGGCAGACTCGTTAACCCGAGGGTATTTGTTACAAGTGGATGCTGATGAATGACGGCAGCGTGGCTCTCGACCGCCCCGAAAATTAGGACAATAAGAAAAGATGCCTAAGGCGATACCCGACGAGGATTAGCGAACCTGGATCGTGCCACGGTTCTCACACAGAGAAGAAAGCAACGGACAACGCGGCCATTCTTTTCCAGCCGTGTTACCGTTGCTCTTGCGAGAGCAACGTTACGCCGTCAATGCCACTCTGTTTCGCGTTTCTCGTTCTGTATGCTTATACGCGCGAGCGAACGAGACGAGGAGGACAGAGGGAAAGTACAGTGTCCTTAGCGGAACGTAGGCGAGCCGTGATATATCTTCGTTGGTATTCGAGGCCCGTGCAACGAAAATCGTGGCCGCGACCGTGACGAATTTTAGCTAACTCGGTGGAAACTGGAGCGAGGGTGTTTTATGATCTCGAGTGCCGCACGGATTTCTTGGTTGAGCGGTTGGTAAATTGTTTCCGTGCTAGAGCGTAATGAAAACAAGCGGATACTTTGTAGAAAAAGAAGGTTCGGGAAAATGGTGCGGTTTTTTTAACACCTCGAGAGTTTCTCAAGTACTTTGACGTGTTTGTATTAGAACTATACTGTTCTTTATACTAGGTTGTAAACATTACAGCAAAAAAGATATTCATTCCTTGTATGACTTGTCACTTTCAGAAACATTACACTGCTATGCGTGCCATTAATATACATTGATTCTTTTCCTTTCGAACGAGACAGCGCGTATAGCGTCAAAGTTTCAAAACTAATTGCTTCTTTCTTTCGCGATTCTTTTGCAATATCCCTAGCACAACAAGCAACAAACTTGTGGTTATAAAATGTATTTTCTTCGAAGACAGTATGCAAGTGACTCGTATCACGTACAAACTAAATACTCGAAGAGTTAATAAATTATAATTGATCAATTACTTTTAACCAACGTTCCCGACCATTCTCACGATTCATCTATCGATCACATCCGCAAAATCCAAATGAAACATCAAAGTAATCCAAATTTTATACAAAAGTGAAATCTCAATAACAGTAGACGGACACTGAAATTCGTAACACGTCTCGAATAATACTGTTCCGCGGGCCATGCGGCCGTTACTAAAATTCGTCATTAAAATTGTGCATTATATGGGATAGAATTTCGCGTAACGGCTGCCTCAAATATCAAAGTGATATTGCGCTCGGGAGTATCGCTGGATGTTCGTCAGTCCTCATTCTAAATCGAAAATTGGCTCCGAACCGCGAAATCCTGTTTGAAATCCTTTTTCGCGCCTCGCGATTTCGATACGAATTTGGTTTGTGGCCCGGTGTTCAATGGTACTCGCATTATCCCCGACATGAACGTAATCCGCCGCTAATCGCTCGGGCGGACAGAAGCGGCGCGGAGCAGACGCGCGCAATTGTGTTCCGTCATTAATTCGCGTTTAACGATTCGAGCGTAACGTAATCAGACTGCCGGAATTCGCGATACTTAAATCACGGCCTGTTTATAATGACCGACCGAGAAGAAACGCGGTGAACGCGTGTAAATTTGTACGCGTTTCAATAGAATGATGTATGAACGGGCGAAGGAGGATTTTGCAATATTTTGCAGCTTGGTCTATGTGGCAATACACGTCCGTGTGGTCGCTGGCAGGTTTGTTACGTGGGTCGAGAAACTTTTTTCGGGCTCGACGTTTTCATACGATTGTCTATATATATGTTTTTTAATAAAAGAGATACGAGTTATTAGCGAGAGTTGTAATTTGATAGTAATTACGGAGCAAGGCTTTCATATATAATTATATAGTAAGGTAATTACGTTAGTAAATTTAGAGACAAATTGTTAAACAGTTTTTATAACTTTAAAAAACCATATCGTTTCGTCTGATTTGTTATTTGGAAAAGTTGATTACAGATTTTTGATGAATTGTTTTTGCAATTTTATGATTTTACGTCGAACATGATAAACAGATAATACGATTCGTAAAATTTACTTGCAAAATTTTACTCTCTTTTACTGTTACTAAAATTTCTACCGTTAAACGAGTTTATCGTATTAACAGTGTTGTAAAATTTTACTAACAACACTGATACGATCGTACAAGAAAATTCATGGATGATGAATTTAACACGAAGGCAGGAAAATTTTCCATAAAATAATAAATAAAAAGTTTAATTTGCTAAAATCCCAGGCGCTACAACTAAAATCAACTTCCCTATCATCTTTTTTCGCGGTATTAAACTTACAAGGGAGAGCAGTATCCTGCCGACTTAAGGAACATACGACGAGATTAAAAAATAACATTTCCTCGAAGCGGGCCGCGGAACATGCACCGGAAAGGACAATTACAAGAAGAAGAGAGTAGAAGAGAGGGAAATAGAAAGGTGGGCATTGTCGTCGGGTTTTACTCGAGCTGCGCGCACTATACGGAATTAAATTCTCTCATGCACGGCGACGTAAGAGGTATACGAGGCAGCGCTGATGCGAGATCTCGAAATTCCTCGTTGAGGACACGGAAACGACCTCCGAGTAACCGAGTCGTTCGTGCATACCATTACCGGACAGCTTGATCGCGAGTGGCGACCTGAAAAAGCCACGTTTAAACTGTATGAGAAAGTGTCAGGGCTCGTTGATGGAACGAGCCGCGAAGAGGATTTCAAGCTTGCTAAGGAGGGCACAGTCTCGAGAGGCCAATGGTCGCTCGCATTCTCACGACCCAACGGAATCGACTTTTGCGCTTCGATCGCTATACTAGAAACGTCGAACAACACGTAACGTTTCTTTAAATTTATTCTTTTTAAACTACATACTGTCGGTTGTGTACGTTAAAACATCGTCATCTGTATAAAGAGAGATAAATTAGCTGAGTAACGTGGATCGATCTGGTAAAATGGCTCGTTGGCAATAATGCAGAACGTCTCCCGAGATCGATGAGAGTTCTAGTCCGTGTCAGATGTTATTTTAGATTTAAAGCTCCGTCTTGATTACGCGCTTATGTCGATAATTGGGATTATTTATCCGTGGATCAGTGGAAAGTTCTTGTGGTAATACTCGTTGTTGCACGATAAACTTTATTGCTTTATAATTTGACTTAAAACCACAATTATTTTTAGCTCGCCGTATTACAACCTAACGTCTAAAAGAATAACAATATACGGCGGCTAGCGGACTACAAATTCACCGGAAACTGTATTAAGGTCGAGCGAGATAAAGCAATTTCTATTCCGCGTAAATCGAATGAACGAAGTTTTGATAAACGCGACGAAAACAGAGGAAGCTCTCTGCCTTATCTTCCCCCGCTACTCGGTAAACTTTTAAAGACTCCTTAGTCCAGTATCTCGCGCTATTAACCAAGAACCGAAAAACTACTTGGGTGGCGATCACCGTGCATGCATCACAAATCACCGTCATATAGTCTTTCCACGCGTACTGTGTCCGTCCGTTCGTTCGTCCGTTCGTTCGTCCGTTCGTTTGTTTCACCATCGACGTCCTATGGCTACCGTTCACGAAACGTTCAACGCCCCGAATTCCAACTCTCGCATACCAGCCTCGTTTTCAACAAACGCGCAGTGGCTTCCCCGATATCTCTTCACGCACCTGGACCGCAAAGGGATCGAACCCGTGATTGTTTCCGTTCCGTGACACGAAACGATACTTAACCGCGTCTCTCTGTGAACCAACCATTCCAACGCGAGGTTAACGCTTTGCGCAACTTTCCTTGGATTTCACGGCACGTCAAGGGGAATGATTAATAGGAAGACAAACCGTAGTTTCTTCGTTTGAGGATAGCAAAGTGTTGTAGGACTAATTGTAAATTTTCAATAGGTGTTTGGTGTGGTAGTAGTTAATTGAGGTATTTGAAGGAGATATAATGGTAATGGTAATCGATACATCGTTTCTTTTTGCTTTTCGAACGTTTTCTCACCGGTACGGGCAAGGTTTCTTGCCACGTGTAGATACCTTGCGTTTTGTATTCCATCATTAGATATATTTGACAAGACATTTCACGTTTCACATCGTTTCACATCGATCAATAGCAACTGGAATTCAACGATGAATGCGAACAATTAGAAATAACTGAAAAATATTACACACGAAAATATCCAACTGTATAACAGGTCTATCGAAGAAAAAACTAAATCTAAAAAGAAACGTGTGCTTCTCTATATAATACCATTCTTACTGTATCGTATCAAGGAAACGAACTTCCCGACGAAACCATCGAACTATCAAACCTATCAAACAATCAGACGATATCAAAAGACCCGTATACGAATAGCATTACCAGCGAAAGACGTGTTACACCGAATCAGAACACGGATCTACCTCCTAGGACATAAGCATGTAACGAGGATGATACAGCAGATATATAGCCTGGCAAACTGTCCACGTAGTCATTTATATTGGAAGGTCGTGGCGCGAGAGAGGGGTCAAATTTCCCGGTGGAAATAATTCAAGGAAAATAGCCGACACACCGGATGAATCAGGAGAACCGTATGGTCTATACGCAGATTATATCGTCCCGGGTGGTTGTCGCTGGTGTTACCGGTAACGGACTCGGTATACTTAACCCGAACCTCTTGTATATTACGTACATTGTACCGGATCGTTCGGTGTCGAGGTGAAAATAAAAGGAGAGCTGGATGTGGTGTTGTGGACGAAGAGAAAAGAAAAAGAAGAAAAGATCGGCGACGCGTACCGGATCTTGGCGTCTCGATGTTAGGTGTACGTAGAAAACGTGAAAGGGGATGCTGAGAGAACGCTTTGAGCCTGTGGTTAATGATACGCGATGATACGCGGCATTCGTCACTGTCCGATGTCCGGCTTGATTGCCGCTACTGTTCTCTATCCTTTATCTTTCGCGGCCTCGTAACCGGCGGCGTGTGTACGCCGTTGCTACGGTTAAATACGTCCACGTGTGCATAAAACGCGTGTGGATCCGAGCGAGCGTAATGCGCCAACCGAGAGTCCGCTCTGGAATTCTGAGGCTCCGAGTAGCCGGCTTCTCGTGATCAACGCTCGCGTTTGCTGAGATGAAAGAAATAGATGCTTCGATGCGAAGAATCGCTGAATATGATTTTTCACTTGAAACTTTCATTTATAGAGAGAATAATAGATACGTAAAAGGTGTTGAAGGTGAGGATATTTTCAATTTCTTTTTTGACCTGTGAGACAAATATGTATTTGAGATACGAAACGATTAAAAATTAAACATAATGAACTAGTAAAGCATCCAAATTCTTTGTGCGATGGAAACATTCGAGTTTCATATATTTCAATGAAATTCACTCCCTTCGAATGTCAGATATTTCAAGTTTCAATTTGCTACGTCTGGACCTCGCGTGATTTCAAATTCAAAGTACCGGGGAAATTCGCGCCAACTCGATTACTCTCTCTCTCTCTCTCTCTCGCTCTCTCCCAAACAAATACAACTTTCATTTCGAAACTTACACCTCGAAAAAAATCCATCAGCTTCGCATTCGATCCTCTCGTATGACCTACTTCTGCTCGGCGAATATTCAGACGGAAGGTCAGTTCCCGCGTTTACACAAAACTCGGGCAACTGGCGCATTTATACGCGTTGGATCGGCCGTGATCGTCGCCGAATCCGCGGCCAGAGGGAGACAGCGGACAAAAAGTACGTTTGGCACACTCCACCATTAGCGGTCGCGGCGAGGAGGCCCGGAACGATCGGCCGTAACTCATCCGATGAGCACGAGGATCAGACCAGCTCTGCTCTCCGTTACTCACTGACAGCCAGTCGTGGAAAAAGTTAACTTATTCTAAGCGTGAAACCAGACCCGGACTCCGAAAAGAAGCTGCACATCGTAATCAGTCCCCTCGCGTGCCATCGTCTGTGCTCGACTTTCGCAGGAACCAGAGCGTCTTCCGTTCCTTTATTACCGGCAAAGCTGAATCCCGATTCGTCTCGCCTGACGAGCTGAAATCTCCTGGCTAGGTTTTGTAACGGTAATTAGGATCGAGCCTATTACGGCGATGGCTTTTTACCAGTTTGTCGCCTATTGATATGCATTCCTTGTTTGTTGGTTTTAATAGGGCGAGGCGGACATTGTAGACGGTCAGTGAGGGCAATCTTTCGATGGGAGATGGTGAGAAGTTTTTTGCCCATTGATGCGATTGTCCAGGAATTTATGAGATAATGACAGGCGCTAAAATTATACTTCGTGGGAGAGAAAATGGTTGGACTCTTTCTGCTGGGAAGTATCTGGGTACTCGTTTGGCGTTGATAGAATGTAATTTAACTACGAAGCGGTGGTCGTTCTTTACGATCATCGCATAAACAGGATGAAATTTGTTCGTAGAAAACAGCATGCAATAATAAAATTCTTTGTCGTCAAACTTCGTGGAAATATTATATTTTTGCTATTTGAAACGTTCACTGAGTTACTAATCGGATATTTCTTTCCAAGATGGAAAGTCTACTTCAACGATATTCGAAAATAGAGTATTTTTGATCCGGTGATTTCATAAGAAGATATTAGATGCTAGTCGTTAACTTGCCATTAGTTTCTGTTATTTGATAAAATTCATACAAGTACTGCTAATAGCGTAGAACGAATTTGGATATTATTATGAAACGTACATATACCTACGCAATATATTCGACCATTTTCTCTCTCTCTCTCTGAAATCGATTAACGAGTCCTGGGAAAACAATGTCTAAGAATGTCTAATATCGTATCAACTAACAGAAATCACTCCTAATCCTAATCGAATCTGGTAATGTAGAAACACGTATGAACATTCCATTACAGTGTACCGGTGGCATTTAATCTTGCGTCTGTGGCACAATTTGCGGTACCTTATCAAGTAATTTCTCGCGCAACTCTAATCACCGAACGCCACCGAGCACAGCTTGTATCGAATAAAAACAAGAGTACCCGAGCGAATTAATACAAATTACCAAGATCTACACCGTGAAACCGGGCAAAAGACTAAAGTGTCGTAATAGGCAATTGAACGAACACTGGAACGGTATTACCTCCTCCATCGTGTACACGTTTTGATAATCGAACCAGCGGCCGAGCAGCTCCGATGAATAAGAGCGATATAATTGCTCGTCCTACTTCGTAATCGCAGGGCTTTCGATTGCTACCCGCGTTAGACTAGTTTCGATACACACTCCAATCTATACGCTTATTAATCCAGCTTCGAGGCCACGCTAAGCTTACCGTCTGGAATTCTATTCAACGTTCGCGTAGACACGGTAAACGAGCTAATCGTGTTCGCGCACGAACCAGCCTGGCATTTGTGTTTTCCCAACGAAACGTTAATATCCTATTAATTAACGCTAATCAACGATACTAACGATAATCAGGCGATCGAGACCAAACCACTTGTCTGTGCTCGTGATTCGACACACGAGGTCAGGTACCTTCGAAACATCGCCCATTGTTCAATATACTCGTTCCATATACTCTTTGACTCGAACGTGTTCTTTGAAACTCTGAAATTGAGAGTCGAGAGCAGAAGAAACGAGGAGATTCTACTATTTCATCGATCGAAGTCTCGCATCGGTCAGAGCGATATCTTCGGTTGGCACGCGATTCCACTGGCCTCGGATCCCTTCGAAGAGTTACTCGCGTTCCTGGTTCGCGCGGAACCTTGACATTCATCAATGCTGACTGGTGAAATTAATATAGCTCACGATGGAGCGTCAGCGGGGATCACGAGCTCGCCCTGGGACAGAAGAATGGACCAAGGGAACGAGTTGACTTTACGTTGTCCGAGGCGTGGGCAGGCAAGACAACGGTCACGTTGCCGCGAACTCGTCTCCCCTTGACTGTGTACAATGTACATACGATAATACCGGCCGTCGATGGCATATGGAGCACAAGATCGATACTCGGCCGATTCGCCGCGATACATCCGTGACGAAGGTATCAGGCGCCCTATTAGACGTTCTACGATAGCCACGACGTTCTCGCGTCTACCAGGGCAGGGAATATTCAACCTAAGTTTGCACGTAGATCGTCGGTGTCTCTTGATGTCCGAGCAATCTTTTTCTTCTTCGTGGACCGCTTCGTCTTCGTCGTCGTTCCTCTGTTCGTCTTCTTCGTCCACACGCTAACTCTCATCGTGGCTAAGTTCTTCTCTGGACGTTTCCATTCGAGCTTTGTCAGGGTAACTGATCGCTACGGGTCCCGACGATCGATCGATACACGCTCGATTCCCTGTAAGCATGTTGCAAATGCGATTGGCGTTGAAGGAGGAGCCTGCCGGAAACGGAGGGCCACGGCGAGCATTAGATGTATTAGAGGGGAAAAGGCGTTGTTCATCCGTGATCAACCGTTGTTAGTTAGTCCGCGCGAACCAGCCTGGTTGATGAATGTCGTGGCAGAAATCGTTAGAACGTTTCAGCGGACTCCACCGGAGATATATGTATGACGATCCCGAAGAAAGCGATAATTTATCTACCAAAAGCATTGGTATTCAACGATTGGTATTCATCGCGCGTCATTTCCACGAGAATACGTTCGATTGCTCCTGTATAACTACGGTACAGTAACGTTGAACATTCGAGTATTTCGAATATTCTCGAAAGTTCGTCGAACGACCATCCTACGAGGCTTTCCCTCAGGCGTCTGCCTCGTTTTCGCGTTACGACGTAACTTTGGCAAAAGGAATGTCACCGACGAATACGCGTCCTCGACGTGGTAGCGTCGACTGATATATTCGCGGGGCTGAAACAGCGAACGGGCTAATCCAGCGTACGATGGTAAAGGCACGAGGACCGAGGGTCCGTCGTCGTTACACACTCTCCTACTGTGTTTCAATATTTCCTATACGACTCGAGATCAGCGTTAGTGGCCGGTCTTTATATCGCGAGCACGCATAAAACCGGGCATAATAACTTTACACAGAGACACACGTCCACGACATTTTCCTCGCGTCCAGCGCCTACCACGAGAATCATTAAACCGCCATCGCCTGTAAATATCCGCGGAACATTCTCGGTTTCACGATTATCCCCGTCCTATAGCCAACAGCTTTCGCATGGCGATAAATACTTTCCACTTTAGGGTCGATCACACTGGACGCTATTTTGACATTCCTAGGCCTCCCCCGGACATCCTTCGACACTCCGTTGCCTGACAATATTACAACGAATGCATTGCTTGGCCCGTCTTTCCTATATATGGAATCGTTGGTTGAGAGTGGTTTAGCATAAGATTCGCTTCTTAGGACCCTTGTTAGCGATCCTCCTGAGATGATGAATTTTTACGATCGTGTGAAATCTATTGGATGCTGCTGCGAAAAATTATTTTATGACTTTGTCGAGGAGAATGATTTCCTTCCTTTTTTTTTTTTTTTTTTTTTTGGTTTTAATTAAATGGTGTGAGAATGTGTCGCGATATTCGATTCATCGACTTATAAAAAATGTCAAAGCTGTAATTCTTATCTTATTTCTGTATTCATAATGGATATTGCTTTTGCGTGAAAGCGCTCATGGTCGGTTAATCCGATAGTGATTATTCCAGGATAAAAATTTAATGGCCATTTGAAACCTTAGTGAAGATTTACTTCGAATAAACACATGAATATATATTCACTTTTAACCATCGTCGAACCAACTTAATTAGCTTTTTAGTATCGAATGGGAAAGATATTGAGCAAATTTTCTCGTTCAAAATAAACGACGCAAATTTCCGAACGTATCGATTTACATTCATATATTCATGTTACAAAGTGATTGCAAAATGTAACGAAAGAATTCTTGATCGATTTAACGGGCTCCGTCTCTAATTTCCCATCCACCACTACCGTTATTATGCCAATACGCAATCCCTTCAGAATCTCACCCCATCGAATCCCACGTTTCCCCAAACTCGTCGACCTCTCCACTTTCAAATCAAATCTCGGTGTGTTCGGAAGCTAGCAGGGATCGAGCAACAAAATGACGCGACGAAAAGGAGCAAAGAGGGACCGCGCTGGTAGGGGACGAGAAAAAGGCGAAATCGGCGGAAGGGGGCAGGTACGATCGTGAGGAGATCCGCGGGCAGATTTAGCGGCTCCCGCTGACAAGACAATAGCTGTTCCCCTCGTTTTCTGTGGACGCGCATTCCGCGGGTAGGTATGCGCGCTTCACGAAGCGCCCCGACGCGCGCAAACGTAGCCCTCTCGCGCCTTCCACACGGCCTCCCCACTGGAAGGAAGAAGAGTTCTTCCTCCGCCCCGAAGCCTGTACTCGGCCTGTCCCTTTTTCCTCGGGGACCGAAAGCTTCTTCTCTCAGCCACACCGCCGTGCCGTTCTCTACTCTCGTTGTTTTGCATCGACCAAACCGAGGAATCGTTTCCATTCGTCTGTCCTGTTCGGCCCAACTCTTGCACATGTTTATCGCCGCCGCGAAACTGACACTTTCGCACGAATAGGCGCTGGGGCGAGAAGCGGCGGCGGACACGGCAGAGCGGAGCGGAGCTTTTCGGCCGACAAAACTCCGAGCTGTCCCCTCGCGGCGATTTGCTTTTCTTCTTCGGTTTCTCTCTGATGTATGGGCTCCCACGCTCTACAGGTCTCCGTGCAAATAGACGGCTGCTTGAATAGAATTCTGGCTGATTTTTTAACGCTTTCCTGACTCGCTACCTCCGGTCAGAAGATCTCTCGGAGAAAGGAGACAGACTTTTCGGCGAGAGCATAATGCGTTCGCGGCCAGAAATCGTTCAGGACGTTTCGTAGACAGGCGCTCGACGAACGAGTCGCTTCTCCGTTTACGTTTAATTTGTGTTTCGTAGGAACGAACGTTGTTCGACACTTTGTGCGTTGTATCTTGTTGTGTCTCTATGTAGAAAGAATTAGAAATCTTTCTCTATTCTAATTCAATTCCACCGTGGAATTTTCCATAACGGTAACACCGTATGGTCGGCAATATCGTGATATCCTACCCACGCTGAACTCTGAGAACGAAACCATTCTCTATTTCTAATTTTCTGGAATTCCCAGAAAACTACCCAGCCGCATTCCGATGAAACACCGCGATTCACGGAAATCCTGTGAAATGAAGTCATCCCTACAACGAACCTCTGGCAGGGAATGATACCGAAGGGGATAGTTTCTAATTGAGCAAGTTCGAGTTGGGCCACGAAATTAACATTTAACGGGCTGGACACCTGGAACCCGAACGGACAGCTAACTAATGCTCGGGTTGGAACGCAACAGCGGAGCGCATGAGTGAGCGCGTGTCCACAGTTCCACGAACCTAAATACGCGTGTATGTATAGTGGTCGACCGTATGCGGCTAGACGCAAGGGCCAAGCATTTCACGCACCGCAACGCGCGTTATCTGAACCGCGAAACGTGTGCGTGTGGAGCACGGCACACGACCTCTCCCTGGTGTTTACAACTCTTGGGACCGCTGTTCTAGGTCTGCGAAAGACAAAAAGACCAGGTGTAACAGGCAGCGTGAGTCGAGAGAGAGCAAATCGGTCGAGTTCACGCAATGCTACGTGACGCTCCGAGGCGCAAACGTTCGCGTCGAATCGATAAGCCGGCTAAAAGCGAGCGATGAAATTTGTAGGTTGTCTCTGAGCTAGGTAATTCCACGGCGTTCAGTCTGGCTGATTACCCCGGGCGATTTTGCGTTTTGGGCGATGGAATGCCGGTTACGTTCTAAATCAACGAGTCTGCCCTGCTTTGGGAGTTAATAGGAAACTAAGTGGCTCGATGAGTTTCGAAATTTCTCGGTGGAAACGAATATTCGAAAGTGTGCACCAGATGCGTTTCAAAGGATCTATGTATATTATGCGGTAATGGTAAATTTTCGTTTGTTGTTTCTCGCATTTCACGTGTTTATAATCGATCTTCCAACAAATATAATTAGATAATAATTTAGTATATTTGAATTTAAATATCGAAATTGAAATAGTTCTTAAATTAATATTTTTTCAAACAGAAACAGCTAGTGCATTTTTTGAAATGATGGAACCGCACCGATTAATACGTGTCATCGGTATAAAAGATAAATTTTACTTTCATATCGCCATTATGCCTTTAATCGCATCTCTCGCAAAAAGAAAATCATTCAACTTTTATGCGAAATATCTGTCAGTCTCATTGACAGTTGGAATGTATTCACAAAGGGTTCATTTAAATGATTTTGCATTGAATGTCGCGAGAGGCGTAATATTTTTAATTACTCGACCGAATCGTGCCATGGTCGATCGCAAACATCACTCTGCACGATCTCCAAACGTCCACGCACGACAGTTACATATAACTGCGAAAAGGGACGTTTTTTAATACTAAGATTGATCGTTCGGTGCTCGGGACGTATTCACCATTCTACAGCAGATCTCGAAGTTATCCGCAACGAACGCGACAAATAGCGTGCGGCCGGGTCCAAAAAGCGCGGCTCTGAAAGACAAAGAGAAACGCAGAGCCGCGGGGCAGATTCGGGCCAGAAGACCGAGCAGCGGCCAGAAGACTTTGATTTACATTCTCCCTAATTACAAATGAAACGCGCGCTCTTATTGGCGCGTCAGTAGCTCGCAAGAAGGATGAGCCTCGTGCATCGTTGCGCGCATGCGTGCGTGCGAACAGACGGAATCAACGAGGCTCGCTGCGCATGCGTGCGTGCGCGGCTGCGTGCGTGCATTCGCGCAGCCACGGCCTTTCTTTCGCGACGACGACCGCGATACGTCTTCGAAACATGCGCACACGCGAATATTTCCGCGTGTACGCGCATAAGATACACGTGTAAAGGCGCGCGCGAGGTAACGAGCGAGTTGACGCTCGGCAGAGCAGCAGAAACGAAGAGATAAAATAGCAAAAGACGGAGAAAAGAAGAAAGAGACGACGACGCGGTGCCGCGGCGTGCGAATCCTCTTCTCTCCGGCATTTATCACTCGGCAACCGTGCCAGTTTACGCGCTTTTAGGCGAAGCGCGTGTGTGCGTGCGACGAATCGGCAAACCAGGACGGCGAGGCAGCGAACGCACGAGGGAGATCGCGTCCGTCCTTCGCTTAATGAATGTAGATTTGGTAGTCGCGCACGGAACGGATATCGATGACTAGATATTTGTCTGGAGGAGGAAGAAGAAGGAGAGAGAACGAAACCAAGAAGATATCTCTGCCGGCCAATTTCTTCCTCCCGCGTGGAGACGCGAACTTTGTTAATGTTTCTGTCCCTCCATTTTTTAACGGAACCCCCCAGACGATCGGGGAAATATACCGCTGCGTGTTTATGGTACGAGTGTCTTTCGCCTGATGAGATGTGTGCAGGATCCGCTATAATGTAGATACATACAAGCAACGTGTACGCATGTACGTATATGTAAATTGTTCCAGCGTTGTAACGCGGATAAACATATTCTTCTTATTACAATAGTTCGATTATCGAAAGGATCGTGTTCGTATTCTAATCGGGCGATCCCATCGGTTACGAAAGAACCATTGGGCAAAGATCGAGTGGGCAATTTTTCATTACAGTCCAGTCTTTTATCGTGCCGTTGAAATTACCAGCGCCTAATATCTATACAGAGGCTGGTGGCCGTATTTGGAACGGCGATTGTTACGAGTCACACGAGTGAGGCCGCGGTGCGTTCGGTTTGAAGAGGAAAAACAGAAACGCGACTGAGAACAATGCGGCGCAATTTCGAGCGCGATAACAGGGCCGTGCCGCGCGGCTGGGAACGGAGGCATTTGTCAGTACACGAGCGCTTAACGACTTCGCGCTGGAAAGGAGCAACAGGTATCGATAGCTAGAAATTAGTCTTCGCCTCGGGATGGGATATCGTATGAACTTTCAAGCGGACATTTTCTTTTTTCTTTTTCTTCTCAAAGGACCATGTTAATAACATGGAACAAGTGAAACGTTAGAATACGAAAGAGGAAGAAAGAGCAACAGAACGAGAAAAGGTTTATCGATACGTTGAAAGAAGGGATAAAAAAAAGTAATAAGAAAGCAAGAGACGCATGGCGGGAGAACGGTCCACAGATCAACGTCAGAAAAAGTAACAGCTCGACGACGTCGATGGAACGACGACGCCGAATGGGGACCCACTTCTTCGACCTAATGAATATAGATTCGTTTCAGCAAGAAGCGATAGATATTGATCGCCGTGAATACATCTCTCCGCGGACGAATATTAAGTTATCATTTCACGGAGATCGCGCATCCTTTCGAGCGCGATCCAGCCACGATACGTAATCCATACGGTCTTATATCGGTCTAATTGCCAGACAAGTTCTACGACGAAAGAACGACGAATACGAAAAACGAATAACAGCGGAAAGAAAAAACATCATCGACTCGTAATACCGATCGGACGAGATGTTCCTTCTTCGATTGGGCGAGCGCGTCATCCGAACGAAAGTAAACTCTGTCGGTCGCATTCCACGCCGATTATCGCCTCCGCTCGATTATACGCGCTTCGCCGGAGCAAGAAATCGCGGTAGCGATCGACGTCGGGTGAAAGGAAGCAAGGAGGATGCACAACAAGAAGAAAAGGAGAAAGAAAGTACACGTTGGAGAGAAGGTGGAGAAGAGAAACTGTACACGCGGTTGGTATAGTAGAGTAGAGGGAGAAAGCCGTGAGGAGGCGTTCGTCTTGGAATCCGACGAGTTGCAATGGAAATGAAGCGCGCACTCGCGCGTATATGGTACGCATCGACACCGTGACGCGGCTATCGATATCGATTGATTTATCTCAGTCGATTCAAACCGTGGACCCTGCGTCGATGACTCGTCTCGCCAAAGACGAGAAGGGTGTATTGGCCTCTGGTGGCGATGTGTGTTTGCGCTCGCGCGCGCGCCTACCTAATGACATCGGCTCTTCGTGCAGCCGCTCTTAGGGCTGATTAAAAATGGCATAATGAAAGAAGCTGCAGCGACGACGATACGGCGCTGCTACCAAGAAGCCGGCAAGCCGCTGGCAACCGAGGAAAGGGGATGAGAAAAGGCTGAACAGAAGAAGAAGGTTGAAAAGTGGGAGGGAAAGAGAGAACGAACGAACCGAAATCGCGCCGAGAAAAGGATAGAGTGAGACGAACCGGCCGTTGAGACTTCTGGTCCTGAGTGGAGTTTAGTTTTTTAAGCGATCAATCACCCGTTCTACAAGAAGTACGTATCCCACCTACCGAAACGTGAAGTAAGTTAGAAAGAGGGTGGGGGGAGGGGGGAAGAAGGTGGACAATGAGAGAAAACGAATGAACTCGGCAGCATGCTTGCATTCGGACAGCGAATCTTCGTTATTAAACGCTGTATCGTGTACCTTCGCGTAGGGCAATGACGATGCGGGCCGCTGTTCACAAGCCGACGGAAATTCTTATTTGGTCTTTCATTACGTTGTAATGGATTTGTATCCATTTGATTCTACGCTTTCGCGAATATCAACCGCGTAAATGGTAAAATTGACGTAGCAGTATTTTGCGGCAGCGAATCAAAGAAACAAACGCAAAGAGATTTTTATGTAAGATGCCTTGAAAATAAACGGACAAAGACGAAATTATTTCTACTAAGAGCAAAACGATCTACTTCGGTAATATTCTCCGCCTAAATTATCGGAATAAGAGGAACGCACTATCAGATTCGTTCTTTAATTCTCTCGTTCCGGTACTGCAACAACCGATCGCGCCTTGCCGCGGCAAACGCTAGCTGTATAAATAACGTCCGCGATAATACACAAAATCCATCTGCGATACAACGAGATACGCCGATCAGGAACAATCGTCTCGGAGCGGAGAGGTCGAGCGTCGATTTCCTTGTAAATTGCTTCTCGATCCCTCTTTCTCTCGCTTCGTCCTTCTCGGTCGTATCTCTCCTTTTTTCATTCAACATCCTCTCACTTTCTCTTCTTATATGCGTGCCTCTTCCACTGCATCTTCTCTCCAGCCATCCACCTCTCGAGCCTCTGAATTCGTTCTATCTTTCTCTTTCTTCCACGCCGACGGATAATAATAAAATATCACAATCATCACGGCTAACTACTGTTTCATTAAACGATTAATTAACCGACGATATATTACGTAGATAGTGGCGGAATCCCCATGCCCCTCGTCAGAGACCCTTTCTACCGATTATTGCCTCGACTCTGCCTACGGTGGTTGGTTGCGATGCAACTTTCACGCGGCCATCGATACGCCACCATCGGTGGCACAGTCCCTTTTTTTTCCCCCCTCTGAGTTTTCATATCCATCATTCCTTCTCCTTCCATACGATAATATCCAACGTGATCCTTTCTCTCTCGATTTTAATTCCCTCGCTTGAAAAGATACGTCAAGGGGAGGGTATTAGTTGTCGTTGTACGAAGGCCATCAGCACCCCGTCGAGAGAGCTGGAGATCAGATTCGACCGACGTTCGATTTGTCGGTGACGCGAGACGCCCGTGAAGAATCGGTGAAAATTAAAAATTAACCGGGCCCCCTATTTACACTGCTGTTTACCGTTACCACGGACCCGACAAATCGATCCTAGAGCTACAGCCGAGCCAACTCGTCCAATTACGATAATCACCGGTCGTTGACGTTAGATTTGTCAACGTGAATCGCTTCGTGCGTCTGATTCCCAGTTCCTGATTGCGATAAGGGCTAGGATGCTATTAATGATTGTCAACGAGTACTGGAGGCTATTTTTCGTGGCTCGTTTTAGTTTCGGTGATATTCGTCGGATACGGGTACACGAGGCGATTTCTTCGAAGATCGTATTTGATGCTGGTTTATCGAACTGACGATAGATGATCTTCCTTTGCGCGTGGTTAGATTTTAAATGGACGTTTTTTAACCTTTTGCGTTACAATTTTTTTGTTACCTATAACACTCCTGTTATACGTCAAATGTAATCTGTCACAAGTATTACATGTGAATCATGTTTGGTGATTGTCACCGAAGAATTGAGACTGAAATCCATGGTACAAACGTGCTTCGATAGTATGAAAAAGTCAGCGGTCGATTTTATTAACGTAACTATCGATGAATCATTTTGGTCCAAATATTGGTTGACCCTTTATTTTCTATCCTCGGCACATAATCGTAAATCGCACGGTATCACGTTGCAAAGTACATGTATTACATGGACAAGTTATGTCGCGCGATAGGTATAACAAGATTCATTCTGGTTATACGTTCGATTTATCAACAACGGCTAATTACCGGCTCGTTACGTACGTTATGTAATTCCGACTAAAAAAAAACCCTACAAATACGTTCTTCCGTTCTAGCTATAATTTATAGCGGACAATCGATAATCCATATGTATGTCGCAGTTCGTCAATCCTGATAATCTGCACCGTGTTCATCAACTAACCCTGTTAATTTTCCAACAGCTGTGAAAACATTGACTAAACTTCCAACGTTATTATCAAAGATCACGAAGGTTATATCTACCTTTCATCCAAGGAATAATTAATTACAAAATATATACAGAATGCATACTGCAATTATAGCGTGTATACAGATATACAGATTAAACTAAATTTCCCATAGATAATTCTCTAAGGAAACTTAATCCAAGAGATAAAGTGGATCTTTAAAATTATCATAACCCGCAATTATTCAGCAATTAAATGATCTCCGACTATGTTAACGTTTCAAAGAATTTCTTCGTTTCTTTTTATTTTTTTTTTTTTTCTTTTTCTTTTTTTACGAAAGGTCTTCCGAACATCCCCGAGCCAGCAAGAAAACGTAAAGTTATTTTTTCTCTCTCTCTCTCTCTCTCTTTCTCTGCCCTCCCCGCCATCTTCCAATTGCACTTTATTTATCACAATTTGCTGACGTTGATATATCGTTACACGGCCACACGACACATATGTATGCGTCATCGCAATTTACATTGGCCATCTCTCAATGTAACCGTCTTACTTAACGACCAGTCGACCGACCGCGGACTGTCTTTAGAACGGGGCCCTCGCCATGGAAACTCGGGGAATTTTCACGCGTCGTGCGACAGCTGGCCCCAACCGCGACGGCTGAAAGGTATACGAACGCGATACGCTTATCGAAAAATAGTGCATTTTGCAATAGGAACCGGTTTCACCGACAGATAACCCGGGGCCGCATAAATACACGCCACTAAGTACTTTCAGCGCGCGACGAACATAAAGGGACTGTCATATTGCACGTCTCTTTTCCCCTATCTCCTTCGGCTGGACCAACCGAGCAAGGACTCCAAGAGGAAAGCCTTTGAATAGTACCCTGTCGGTCTACACGTGCGCATATATCGAGTTCGTAGGTGTAACTGTTCAACCAGGATTTTCTAAAAAATGATCAATGGCATTTTATTGAATTCGAACGTTTATTATCATATACACCCGGAGACCTTAGAAATATCTGCGTGAAAGGACAACCAGATGAAAAAGTATTTGCTTCTTGGCGAGATACGTTATGCACGTGGATATGCAAGACAGTCGGAGGCGGAGGAACGTAAGAGACAATCGTATGAAACGGAGCACACGGATCACGAGGCAGGATATAGAACAATTAGGATGTTAAGTGACGACCATTTAAGGACGCGTGTCACAACATAATGCCCGTGTCCGTCTATCCATTCATTCGTACCTCGGTCCATCCCACGCGATCCTTATTCCGCTCCTTTTGGTCGGCTTGGCCGCGAATCCTCCGTCTCTCATAATGCTCTTACGACTTACAAGCGTCTTCGTGCGTCGGTTTCAGGATGGTGTGCATCGATCACCCGCGATCTCACGGTCCCTCTAACTCTCTCTCTCTCTCTCTCTCTCGCGGGCTCTAAAGGATGTAAATTATAAAACAGAAAACGAGCAACGCGAGATCACCGAGAATATCCCTGTCGACGACACACCGGAAACGTGACAAATTGAACGAGCACGAGAAACATCTCGCCATTGTGCCACGGTGAGACCGCGTGATCGACCGAAATCATCGCGTTTGCAAAGAAACAGAAAGGGGTTAAAAGAGACAAAAAAGAAAGCAGAGGAAATATAATACTCGAAGAGAGGGTAGAGAGCACCGACTTGTACGGACGTTTGTTTGTTATGCGCCAGCATTTTCGGCCTGAAAATCGCCTCTCGAGGTCTACTTAACCAGCCGTAATGATCGAAAATCGCCACTTGCGAGCGCGAGAAGGCGATGCCGAGCCTCCCCATCCTCCACGCAATAAATTCCATCGAAGGGAACGGAGAAAGAGACAAGGGGAGGGAGCTAGCGAGAGATACGGGCCAAATTTTTACTACCAACTTCTTTCACGATAATTGCGCCGACCTTGTTTACCAATCTGGCTACACGAGGCCATCGTCTGACCGCCTGAGCATCCGGTACAGATCGCGAGAACGAAAATTTCAATTTTTTCTACCGTCATTGTCTGTTCACAGCTTCAACGTGGATGAAATAAAGACGAAAGATAATCGTAGATTCGAAATTCGACCTAGAAATTTGACTCGAAAGAATTATCTATCTCTACTGTGTGCAGATGGAAGGAAAGTCTGTGGAAGGAATGCGACATTGACTGGTTATTTTTTATAGAAACCAGTGCCACCCTTGCAGCTGCGTCGTCCCGCGAGACTTCTTTGCATCGCCTATGAGTAGCGAAATTAATTAAAACGCGAATAATTAAACTGTTCCAAACGCTGTTGCAAATCTTCAGATTATATTATAACGCATATGAATTTTCATATCGAAGCCAGAGCTATCGACTGAATTATCTGTTATTAGCCGATAATCGCTAAAATTGGAAATATGTTCTACATTTTCGCACGAATGAATAACGATATACTCTAATTAAGTCGCTTTCTCGATCAATGCGAAACGATCCGACGAATATTAATGCTCGATGCGAATGCCTGGTGATCTCCAAAAATAGCGAATCTAAAATCATATGATTCCTGAGAGACAAGAAAAATAATATCCAAAACCGATCTGACAAGATAGCCGGAAAATAGCTAACAAATGGGAGGGATGTACGTAAAAAGCGTTTAAACAGCGCATTCGAAGAAAGGAAGAGGCGAACGAGAGGAAAAAACGAGGAGGCCGTATACGAAAAAGAGAAGAAAAAGTTGTTCTGGAAGGAAGGAGCGCGTTAGCAGAGGCAACAGATGGAAACGCGGTGGCAAAGTAGATGAGGATAAATATGCGAAGCACGAACGATCCTTCGACGGTCCTACGAGCTACCATCTTTATCCCTGTAAGCGCACGTACTCTGTAAACTTACGTGATGGATAATTAGAGTCGAGCGCTACGATTATCGCGCCATATTTAGCGAACGCGGCTAGACTATGTTGTAGGGAACCCTGGTAATGGACAACGGGCATGCACCTAACACGGTTACGCTTATTTTCCGCTTCGAAGAAAGCGTCCGGAAGGCAAGCGCGCACTCATTTGCCACGATGTTCGTCAAGAAACTCGAAGCTGTCTCGATCATCTAAACTCGAGAGTTTATTTTACGATACAATTAAAAAAGCGTAGATTCTTTTGGTGCGAATCCTAGCTAATAAAGAGTTGCCCAACGCTTTCGTTAAATCTGTGTAATAACGAGAAAAAGAACGTTACCAGATTGCTCCATTGATCCACTGACCAGGCATTTCTCGATCAGCGGGGGCGAATACAAATTTAATCGGCCGGCCGATTATTTCGGTAGTCGAAGGTCCGATGCGAGAATTTTTCGCCAGTCGTACGAATCATCGTTCGTTCATTAGGCTGGCCAGCTGCTCGAGAGATTACCATTGCCGAGATTGTTGCCGGTCATCGTTTGCAATCGATGCCCCGAGAACAGTATGGGGTCTATTCCCGCGGCGCGCGTCGTTTCTATGTCATTTTACTCGCGCGGCCCGACGAGTTGCTAGCGACGAGGCGGCTACGGTGTGCCTGGTAATTAAATATCCATCGTTTCATGCTTGCGAACCTGGCTAAATAATCGAATATTGGAGTCATAGAACGGCAAGAGGTTTTTCCCCTTTGGTAATGAATCTACGGTTATGGGATAATTAAAAGCGGCTAAAAATGCTGCTGCTGCAAAGGTATACAACGTTCTTTCCCATTGGTAATTTGAAACGCTGGGAACAGAGAATACGAATTCGATTGGAAAGCTCGATGCACAACGGTTTCGTTCTTGTACCGTGCAATAGGTGTTTCTAATATTCCTGAAATTTGATATATTATCGTTCGTTTGGTAACTGTCAATGTGACATTTCAATTTCATTAATAAGCATCGTATCGAATCGTTGACTCGCTCCATCCGTAAAATTATACCTTCTACTTTCGGAGCAACGAGTTCTACCAATAAAGAAACAGCTTTCAGTTTTTCTCGCTTAACAAGAAATTTGTTTGCATCGACAAACGACGTAGCTTTCGACCATACGTTGCTCTCGGATTATCCTCGATCAATTTCAATTTTCCGTTTATCTCGAATCTACGAGAATCTTGCCAACTACTTTTAATAAATTCTAAATTACCTGGACAAACGAATAACCCTCGTCTAAGAGCAACCTTTAGCCCTGGAAGAAAACAATTACCAGGCTTTCCCTCGCATAAGCGCCATTCGGCTTACAAAGTATCTGAAAGAAGAAGGAAAGCAAAAAGACGCGAAGGAGGACCGATGCATCGGTCTTCCCACGCGGCCGCTAATTACCTGACCGTTACCGGCTCGGTATCGGGAAGATGTTTTTACAAACGTTAGCAAGGAGCGGGTAATCATGAGTCGGCGCGATCCTCGAGCTCGGACGAATGTAATTCGCTGAATGAAACAAGGGAACCACGCGAATAATTACAATCCGCTGTGTTATGGATGCTCGGAATATCCCTGGTTTCCTTCGATGCGTATCGATCGCGCACCATCATCGGCAACGATTCTCTTCGATCCGCTGCAACCACATTACGCGCGCGTACACCAACGCACGATGCCTGCATGCGACGCATCGTAACGACGTTGGGATGATTCGCGAACGCGTGCAAAATCATCGACTTCGTTCTATGTTTCTTCGTCTTTCTCTTTTTGCGTCTTCGCGCACATGTTAAGAAGAAGGGAAGAAGGGAGATGAACGAAGGGAGAAGTTGCCGGAGCCAAAGCGTAACGTGGCCCGTTGAAAGTGATGTATACCGAGTGGCTGGCTTCTCGGCGCTAATTACCGCTATTAGTAACTCCCCACCAGTCCGGTACTCGCAAACATTAACATAAGGGACAATGACAAATGACAATAACGCGGCTGCGACGCGGTAAAGCACTGGCCTCTTCTTACCTGCCTCGTTCTCCTCGTTCGCGGCCATTGTGCTTTCTCTTCTCTTCCCTCGACTTCTTAAATCCCCCGCCGCCGCTCCTCACCGAGAATCTCTCGCACTGCGTTTGTTTCGAGCGTCGTTGATTCCACGCTTGCCACGCTGTTCGAACCTAGACGAGGTAACTAGTTTTCCCCGATTGGTTGAAACTGGTGCCATCGCTTTATCGTTATGGCTTGATACAATTTCCATAGCGATGTCACAAGCTTCTGTACATCGTATGATAAAAAATATAAGATTAGGGCATCGTCGTCGTAAATTGCCAGCAACATCGTAACATTCGTCTGGACTAGATTTTTCTCAAGTAGTACCGTTTTCACGAATCACTTCACGATTGAAAATCCAAGTCGATGACGTTTACTCTACAATTTTCCTTCTCGTTTCTTCGTCTCGTTCGTCTCGTTCGTCTCGTTCGTCTCGTTTGCCCGTTTACGCTCGAATTCCGATCAGGCTGGCGTTCCTCTTTCCTTTTTCGTCGACCACCCCATCGATCCTGCGGTGATCCGTAGTTCGATCCCCCGGTCGTTTCGTGTACATACGAAATTCGACGAAAGGGGGCCCCGGTGACGGCACGTCGAAAGGGGACTTCCGCGTGTTTCGCCGCACGATGGACAATTTGTTTGTTGCAGGGACGAGGTCCAAGAGAGAAGTTGGACGCTCCGTTTCACCCTTCTGGCCCGCCTTCCCGTCCCACCTTCGATAGCCTCTCTTTCCTCGACCAGTTACGTACCTAACGAGGCCGCGAGATGGATCGACTCTCCGTCGAGAATGCGCCTCTCTCTCCTCTTCTCCTTGTCCCTTCTCCTCTCTCCTTCTTCTTTCGTTTCTCTTCTTCTTCTTCCCCTTCATCTTCGTCGTTCTTCTTTCGTTCTTCTTCCTCCGTGTCCGCGATCGAACAGGAGCACCGTCCTCTGGCTAAGTAATTTGTGCGCGAAGACAAAGAATTCCTCTCTTCTCCCTTTCACGAACGTCGCTGTTCACAGCGTCGTTCTCGTTCGAAGTTCGTTTCGTGCCGCGAAACCGGATAACGAGACGCGGAAACTGATTGATTTCCCGTCGTGGACGCCTGCCAGCGCGATAGTCCGAAGCATTAATGAAGTTGTCGAGGTGACCGAGGCCTCTCGGGGCTCGGAGCTGATCGGTGAAGGCTCGCGGCGGGAAACGCCGTCCACTCGTTTGCGAACGCCAACGAGAACGTCCATCCGGACGTTTCCTCCGTGCCATCGATACTCTTTACCGCACTGACTTCGGGTATTAAGAACGAGAGACTGGCATTTACAGCATTTGTATGGAAACAGTCGTGGCTCGTTCGACCAGTCGAGTGAAGGATAGGCTCGAGCCCGAGCATCTTTAATCCTCTTCTTTATGCTATCTCTGGCCCTTGGTCGAAGAAACTATCGTATCGTAAACGCGAGAACTTCGTGACGGTGAAAAGCATCAGTTTCGATCTTCTAAATAAATCTACCTTAGAATCGTAAGTTTAATAATGGACATACAAGGATGAAGTAAATGTAACTATGTATGACAAATTTTAAGATTCTCGGAAGTAGTATACCTGCACTTGTTCCTTGTAAAGAACATTCGTTCTGCGTAATAGCCAGCTTTACCGGGCACGCCTCGCCAAGGATTAACTGCCGTGTGTCCCGCTTATCAAAGCGGAACAACCAGCCATGGACAGTGTCTCGATAGCCGATCGGACATTGTTCTACTTGGTTCGAAGTAGAACGGATGAAAGTCTTCGTAGCGGACAAATATGCATAATAAATCCGCCGGATAATGTACGATATAATAGTCAGTCTCGTAGTACATGACTTTCGATCGACCAAGCACAACGACTTCTATCAACGGTTGAGATTAATCGCGAGGAATCTAATGGTAAAACGGAGAGACTTTGAGCAGAAATCGTGTTTCCTGAGAAGATGTACGCGAGAAAGAAGACGCGCTGCTTGATGTTGTTCCAGCTATTGATTAGGATGACTGGGAGTTTCGAGATAAGCTCGTTCCCCGTCGTTTCTCCGTGTAAAGCCCCTTACCTTTCCAGCCGAAGCTGATTGAGTTCCGATGGGTGTGCCGCTCTTCAAACGCCTCCGCATTAATTATTAGACGTCCGAGAGGCTTTCTGGAGGCGCTGGTACGCATCGAAATCGGCCCTGTGGCTTGTTCCCCGAATTCCTGCGGGTTCCATACTCCGATCCTTTAGCTACGAGTTAAACCTCCAAGTTCGATCGTCGATCGAAAACGATCGTACCAATCGCGTGCTTTTTCAATCGTACGGACGTCGATAAACATTCCAGTGAATGGAACGATCGAAAGTTCGCGAGAGAAAATGGCGGAGGAGAGATACGAGTGGACAAAGAGGGAAACGGTTTACGAATTTATGACAGCAGCAAGGGGTCTCTGACGATTTATATCGCAATATAAATTTTTTGCCGCGCGCTTCTCCGTACAACGATGCGGACTATACCGCCTCTTCCACCGATGCAATCACAAAGCTATCGATGCCTGATGGCTCTACGAACGACGGCGCAATATTCGCGAGCCGTTGCGAGACCCGTAAGAAGAAAGAGGGAAAGAGGAAACACGGGCCGAAGGAGAAGCACGACGGTGAAGAGCAGCAGCGAAGAGGAGTTACGATAGCTTCCGGGCGGCAGGTGGTTCCACTCCTTCTCTCTTCTCATTCCGCGTGGTGCTCGTTCTCCGTTTTCCCATCGTTCGAGGCTCGTGCGTCGGCCACCACGGCGTATATCGCGTTGTTCCAGCTTTTATCATCACCGTTATTATAATTTCGGTGAGCGTGGCTGATGAATCGATGCGAAGACTCGCTCGAAAGGCGAACAACGAACAGAAAAATATGGCTGGAGAAAGAAACTTAAGTTGGCAGCGAAGATCGGTTCGAAAGAAGAAGAAAGAGGATGAACAGAAAGGGACCGTACGAAGAAGGAACTGGGAAACGGAGGAGTTCGTGGTTGGCCCTCCCTCCCCCCCTCCCGCCCCCTGGTAATTTGTAGCTTCGATATCATCGCAACGAGTTATTCAGAGGCGCACCAGCGTACGTACCTGGCTGACTACCTATCTACCGATAGCGCCTCCTTGATTCCGCTTCTTTCTTCTTACCCCGTCCCCGTTTCCTTCTCGGCTCCTCCCGAAATCCTTCCACTTTATACTTCCTTCTTTGTAACTTTAGCAACCAAGAACGCTGCCTGTCCGATCGACGAACCGGCTGTACATCGAGAGTTTCTTCCAGAGTTCCGCATCCGTTGTTATCGACGCTCCGCAGAAACATTCCTCGGAGAAAGTTAGTGGATTACCGTGGCGGCGCGCCAAACGGTAGCTTGCGTGTCATCGTTTCATCGAAATCGTTCGATTGTAAATACGACGGAGGACGATGAGAATCGGAGGAAACTGAGAATTACGAAGATCCTTTTTGCTCGGTATTTGGCAGTTTGTAGCGTGGGGGATTAAAGAATTCTCCTTTTATAAAATTCCTTAGTCGATTGTATAACTTTCACGAGAGGCAATTGAAAAAGAAAAGACCCGGTGACTTTGTCCTTCTCGTCCGATGGTATACGTCGCGCGATTTCTATTAAATCTTGATAATCTAGTATCTAGTAAAACGATAATCGATCCGATGTTCGTGCGTCTATACAAAATTTTATCGCGATCAATTGCTTCGATTGCACTGGCCGACAAACTCTCTCCACAAAAGTTTCCCAACATCGCTGCGCAACGTATTCATTCGGCTAAGTTACTCCATGAAATTATACGACGAAAACACCTGTTTGCTCGACCATCGAGACTAATCGTAATCTCCCGGAACCTCCCTCCTTTCCCAGGAATTTCCATATCAATATGGAAAGTAGCGGCTGATGAAACTTCGGCTAAAGATACGCCTCAACCTCCTGTTTCACGGAGACTGTTTTCAAGGAAACCGTCCGTCGAACGTCTTGTAGTCCGCTAATGACTTTCCAACGACGTGGCCGTCTCGTCCGAGACATCCTCTTTGAACTAGCTCGTCGTGCTTCGTTGGTCGACTGGCTTCTAGTCTGGGAGAGCTCACGATCGAACAAGTTTTCTTTTTCACCGGAACTTTCCGTAAGACTGTCCGCGACGATCTGCTTGGAACTCGAAAGGTACAAAGATTAACGTTTCGTTTATCTTAGAAATGAAACTCTGAAGTTTAAGGGATGAATAATTAATCAATTAGCCTATGATTAATATTAATTAATCTACGTGTGATCTACATTCGTTGCATTTTACTTTGCGGAGATCGAGAATTTCAAGCTAAAAAAAGCTTTGTACGCTAGCGAGACTTCTTTAAAGTATCTCGTGAGAGACTTTCAAAAGCGGTGAAAAGTCTCTCGAGACCGTTCTCCGTCACAGTGGAGTCATCCGACCAGAACAATTAACCTCGTTCTCGCGCTTCCGCGAAGAATCGAAAAAACCAAACTGGTACATAGCCAGAGCTAGAGAAGGTGAACTGCAGATAGGCGAGAGTTGGAAGAAACGTGAGACAAGCTGGTTCCCTCCGGGTTACGATGCGTCAGGCCGATTGGTCATCGGAGTAGGATGATCCATCGAAGCGGCTCGATGATTGCGGGTTAGGGGTCTGACCAGTACTTTGGTCGCCATCGAGGTGGCAGGAGGTCGCGATCACACGCCTACCAAGTTGGTATCGTGCCCTCCCTCTTCCTCGTCCTGTCCTCGTCCTCCTTTTTCGTCCTTTTTCGTCTTTTTTCGTCCTGGCCGATGTATTTCACGCGCGTAACACGATAGCGTGAGCAGCGCGAAGAACGGATGCGCGGCTGAGGGAAGGGAAGACGAGAGAAACCCTCCTCCTGGTTTCTTGGCTGCGCGTATATCCATCGTTACGGATTTCCATGAGGACGAGGAAGAGAGAGCAGCGTCGAGGTGGTTGCGTACACGGTGGACGACGCCGCGACGACACCTGGAAAAAACAATACGCCGGCTCGTATCCCCGTTCGTCTCCTTCCTCCTGAGTTTCTCGCTCGATTCCTCTGAATGGCGCGACGCGCACGGTCTATGAAGTTGAGTCCTTGCTCGCGGTCGCAATGCTTGTCAACATCGGTTAGCGGGATATTTCCTCTGGAGCGGGCATTGGCCATTGATGTCACACCCGGTTCTCTCTTACGTTTTTCTCCCCCCCCCCCCCCGCTCCCCCGGGCCTCTTATTCCTCCACCCCCTTTTGCACTCTCTCCATCTCTGTCCCGTTTTCGTTTGTTATAATCGAGCCGAAGGAACGAAGCGAGAAAGCGGAGATCTCTTTTCACAGCAGCTCGGTACCAGAATGTTTTCGATGCGAGAACACATCTACGAACTCGCTTCTCTTTCCCCTTCCTCTTCTTCCCTCATATATCGTCCTTGTTTCGCGTTTTTACCCTTCCATCCGACTCTCCTTCTTTCCTCCTCTACTTATACCTTCCCTTCTCTAACGAGCCCTTATACCTTCGTATCCATCCTTATTTCTCTTGTTCGCCGTCACTGTACATGGATGTACAGCGTACGAGGATGAGGAGGAGCGACGAAAGAGGGTGGTGGGCGCGGGCCTCCTTTATTTCACTCGGGGCTGCTTTGTCGAACGCGGTCTCTCGAGTGCGGGTTTCTTCGCTTCTTTGTTAGCGAGGCGAGAAATTCTGTCTGTCCTCTACGATTACTCGAACCGGGCCACGGCTCCTCTCGTCGTACACTCCCTATCGAGCAAAGCGGTCTGCTTGCTGGGACTCGAGGTGTGATCTCGCAGCTCGCCTGCTGCACCACCACGCGTCTTCCGTCGCACACGTCCGCTCGATCACGCTTCCTACCACGCCTGTTACGCGCCTACACGAACGTACACCACGTAATACGCTTTTTCATCCGTCGTCTTTCTCGGTTACCAAGAGAGTCGTGCAATTACAAACAGGCACACAGCCACACGAGCGTACTTACAACGCGTCGATACGCTCTCGAGGAGCGAGGCCGTGTAATCGGGTGGCGATCAAGCGGATCGAGATCCTCGTGAGACCCTCATACCCGATGAAACGCGACGCGTTTTCCCTCTGCTCGACACGTTCTACAATCGTGAGATGCATGGCTGAAGAATCGTGTCGAGGGGCACGGTTTCCAATAGAAAGAGAAGTCGTGAATGGTGTAATTGACCTATTAGTGCGCGCTTTTTAGAGCCCCGTGCAGCACTTCGCTTCGTTATTGCGATCCGCTTCGAATCGCGCCCTTTCCTATTATGGGGTTGCGCTGCCGGCTATGTGCGCGATCGACGCCCGATGAGTAATGCCCGGCTACCGCGGGAATACACAGGAAAACCAAGAGCGCGGAATCTTCCAGCCTTTTCATCCGCGGTTTCGTTCTCACGATTCTATGGTTCAAGTTCGTCCGGGGAAATGGAAAAAAGAGATCCTTCGTCCAGTCGGTTATAAGAGCCTCGGTGAAAACTTGCTGCCTCGAACTTTGACACGTTGCGCGACATACCTTCGATCACCGATACTTGGGTTCTCCTATTTTCTGGAAATATCGTTTCCAATTACAATCTGAAAGGAGATCGATCGCGCGTACTGTTTTTCTACAGGTTCGAAAGACGATCGAGTTATTCGAAGTTGGATTTACTATTGCTGGCTCGTTGCACGCGATACGCGTCCATACGTTTTCCGACCAAACGAATCAGTCGACGATCCATCGGTGGATCAGAACGAGCCAGCAATTTATTTTTCTCGAACGATGGTAAATCCTACCGTGACGAGAACGCAAACCATGCTGTGCGATTGAAAGATCCGACGCATCCTTCCACTCTATTCTTAACGCATTTTCGAACAAAAGCTTCGTTAAAGCTATATCCCTGAGCAATAAGATCGCGCAAGAGTCGCCCGGATCACAGGAGCGTCAAATTTGTCGCGATTGAATCGTATTAACAACTTGTTACGAAACGGTTGCAACGAAAGCGGTTACAAAAGGACAGAAATCGAAATGAGAATCGAGGGACGAGGAAAATAGGAAAGAAACGAAAAGCAAAAATAACCGATACGGCACGTAGCCGCGGTAGCCGCCGTGGTAATTGCATTAGATCGATATCCGAATATGGCCTGCGACAACGGGGGAACGAAAGGGTTTCGTGAGCTCTATCGTGCCCCGGGCGACTTTTAACTTTTACACGGCCGCGTGAATACATTAAGCGCGCGGCTTCGACGAGATACGCGGTTTCTTTAATCTTAATCAGAAGACGTATGGACATAGCGGAGCAACTACATTCGAACACGAGTACGCCATTAGCAAACAAGATCACCTACCTGACCCTTTCCTCGCCATCCGCCGCCCACCCCGCGCCCTTCGATCCGGTCGCGTACCGCTCTTAAAACACCTCTGTAAATTGGTGATAAACCAACGGTACGGGTGTCCGGGTCGCTGAAAAGTCACGGCAATGGGTACCACGAGAGAGAAAGAGATCTCGAGGAGGCACGGGTCTCCCCGGGACCCAGGTATCGCCTCGCAATTACGTGGATCGCAAGGCGTAACAGGTGGCCGTCACGACCGCGCGACGCGTTTCTGCGTTTCGAAAGCAACAGCGAGAATAAAGTTACCAAGACAATCGTACTGACCAAGCAGCATTTCCAACGACGTTCCGACTGGGTTTTTCGCTCCAAGATAAAGAGTTTCGCGTCGATGTTATTACGTACCGAATTAACGCTTGTCGATATCTTTCGATTTAAAGGATTCTGCGCTTCGAAAGTAACGGGAAGAACGAAGTCACTCGGACGGTCGTGACAACCGGTCTTCTTTAGAGAGGATTGCCTGGATGATTTTTCAAGTTATTTTCGAAAGTAATTGCGAAATTGACGGTGGAGGTTAAAAGGATGACTTTTTTGATATTGAGTGTCAAATTGGCACTTTTTGATATTTTCGAATTTAAGCGATTCGTGTTTCTTTAATGCGATATAACAGGACGATCGAACATTTGCATAAAATCTCGATACCGAATTTCTGCTGATAAGTCTGCGAAAACAAGGATTTCCACTTGAATAGTTTTAGTTGGTGACGCGAGGCAATCATCGTTTCTCACGTCGTATCGAAGATAATCTACGCTTTGGCGATGAGATCGACGAATCGTCGAACTTGTATCGAAGAATCCAATTTTTACGCTATCGTAATTTCTCGAATCAATAATCGATCTGGACCTATTTTGAAAGGCGAAATCTACTTTCATCTTGTTAAATTAATTTCCTTCGAAAATGGGGACGTGAAGGTGGATTTTTTCGCGAAAAGTTTTTCACCAAATGAAACAGCTCTACAGAATCTAGCGATATTTCTTCACCGTCCAAATCATTATCAATTTGAAAATCAAAGACTTCCCTCGGAAACGGATCCTTTAAAAGTGGCTGTACGATTTTTTCGTCTTTCTAATATCGTAATAATTACGATAGAACGATGCAGGCTATTAAAAATACATTTATACCATTGTTCCAGCGAGCCAGTCATTTTATGTTCCTCGAACGTCAAATATGGCTCATCAAAACTCATTAACTTCGAATCCGATTAACCGATCGATCGGTAGCAACCGTGACGGTACCCGAAATCGCGGCACGTCGTCGAACGTGGCGGAAAATTCTCAATTATAATTAACAACGGGAGCAACGTCCGATCAGCGGTGGCCTGGTGCAGCGAGATGATAAATCATCTCTCGTAGGCAGGCCGTCCACGAAATTCGCGGCCAGGCTTGAACGTAAGCGGCGGAGGAGAGAGCCGGGCCCTTTAATACCGTTAGTATAACGAGAGGATCGGCTATCGGGCTCCGATCGGCCAATACTGCCGGGAATAAATGAAGAGGCGAAGATCCGAGGCGAAATCATTACAGTAACGAGACATTAACCAGATAAGAGTCGCCGGCCTTCGGCTCCTATCTATCTGAAGCGCAGCCACGAACACCGACGCGCGGTTTACACACGATCCTCAGACCCTCGCGCGCTCCAGCTTCGAGCGCAGAATGGAATTCGCATTATTAAAATACGCCTCTTCGCGGTGGCTCAGCGTAAAATATCCCTTCGACGATCTACGCGCCCTCCAGTCTTTTCTGGACCCTAAGATGTTTATTACCGATACATGCTTTTGGCAACCTTCGTGCCGATCATGGAACCCTTCCTTTTACGTCCGTACAGTCCGTATAACGTAAGAACTGTTATAATACTTTTTGTAGCAGAGGTTACAACATGGAGTATGGCGAAAATACATTGCCGCTCATAGGCGTTAGAATATCTACCTGTTGCAAATTTATTGGAAAAATCTAACGTATTTTCGTTTCGTTTGGTATTTTAAATATGTTAGGTATTTTAAATTCGTTTCAAATATTGTCAATAGCGTCCTAACGCTTTAACGAATTTAATCATCCAACCTTCTCACAAACATACATCGGCCAATTTTCGACACTTCTTTTTTTTTTTTTTTTTTAAATATCTCGATAGAACTAGAAACAACAGACACGAACTAACCGCGAGTGCGTCGCGTGTCATGGACGCGAGAACGAACGATTCGAATGGCAGCGTGGGTGTCAGGAAGCATATATACGCGTTGCAGGCTGTACGAAGAGCCACGAGGCCAAAGTCATCCACGCAAATTACTTGGCCGCCATTAATGAGGGTCTTCGGCTGGGCACACGTCGAAAGTCGTTGCGGTCCCGGGAGATCGACTCGCTGTGGCGGCCACTTAATTCTTTCGGGCCCGTATCGGCGCGGGTCAGCCACGAAAGAAAGGAAATGCAAGCGCTGCCTTTCGCGGAGTAATTAAAACCGTCGTATCTGACCAAGCAGCGTCGTTAATTACCGCTAATTACTTCTGGTCCTCTCCGTGGTTCGACCTCGAAGAATCTCGTTGCCGAGAGATTTTGGATCCCGTTTCCACCACGAACGATTCCGTCCGCGATCCGTCATATATTCTCTGATAAACGCACGGATTACGCAGATAAGTTGTAAAGTCGTGGCAATGATACGGCGAAACTGATTCGGAGACTTCGGTTCGTTACGCTCGGATACTTCGTAACGCGAACTCTAAGCGCGAAAATAGATTTCGATGTAAGCTGCAAAGATAACCGTTAACAAGCATTGGTGTTGGTCATGCACATGGTCGACGAATCAAGTTTGCAGATATCGTTGGTTTCCGTTTGGTTAAGGTGTAATGGTTTTAGGCGAGGTTGCGTTATCGTTTTACGGTTGCGACTCGAAACGATATGCAACTCGGTCTCTGGATAACTATTTCTTTAGGTACCCGAGTTCCATACTCCGTACGAGTTTCTCGTACGTATATGACTGATTGTAATTAAGGCGTAGCGAATATAGCGAAGGCGAGTCGTGTTTCTTGGTAAAAGTCCGCATCGATTCTATCAAAAGCGTTTGTATACTTTCAATAACTGTAAAATTTATCGAACTTCCTGAACGATACTACAAAGATTCGACGTTATTCCCCATAAACAAAGAGCGAACCACATACCGTTCCACCGCACCATACCCTATTTCCTTCTGGCAATCGTTTCAATCAACTCGTATACACACAACCGTAGCAACGTCAGGAAGGAAGAATCGAATCTCCGGTGTAGTCCGTCACGCCCACGCGAGTGGCCACCTACAATCGTTTCGCGACAGAACGACGAGGCCTTCGAATAGACGTCGAGTCTCGGGAACGCCGTACGAAGGATCTGAGGGACGCCGACATGTTAGTCGAACGAGCTATGGCATGATTTAATTACCCGCGAGGAACGACCGCGGTACTAAACGTTCCGCCGCCGCTGCAACCGTCGTCTCTATCCGTTGCTGCTTTCGAATAGGGCAATAGCTCTGTCTCGGCGGTTAGGTTGGCTGCGAGATTCACGATCCCGGCGCGATAGGACGCGCGCGACGATACGATCGATGCGATCGATAAAAGAGCATCGGATCGGAAAAAGGACGATCGTGGCACGGACGTCGATCTTTGCCGCGCGCGACACTCGAAAGCAGCCACGCTCGACACGCGGCAGAACGGCCAGAGAGCGAAGAGTTATTCAGTAATTAGCGGAATAGCATGGCCGTTCTTTCAGACGACACGCAGCCGGCCATCGAGACGATCGAGAAAACCGGCCAAGCACACGGTCTTTTCTCGAATAGACGCGAGTAACACGAGGCCGCGTACCTGCGTAGTAAGCTCACGGGTGATGCATGTTTACAGGCCGAGAAAGGCTGCCTCTACTGTGGGCCGGCTGGCCGATCGTCGGAATTGAAATGCTCCCATGCAACTAATAGTCCTCTGTTCTTTTCTCCGAGCATGGTTTAACCAGCTGAGTTACGGGCATTCGCGTCGATGCCTCTCGATCGGTCGATCGTTCGAGAACCCACGTACTGCTGCACCGACGATATTCTTACAAGCAGCGGAGACGCGTCGCGAAGGATTTCTTGCGAGATTGCCCAGGGGGTCTCACCGCGGCCAGATTCCCCCGATGATAATGTGTGCACCGTGTCGTGGAATCCGTCGCTTAAGCGGACGCGACGAGAGAAACGCTCTGTTCCGTCCGGATTTTTCATCGCTTTCGCTGCGTTTCCCGCCCGCACCCGACAATTTCAATTGCCAACAGCCTCGTGATGAGACTGTGGTTTCGTTACGAGTATCGATATCGAAAGCACTTGTTTGCGATAGTTTGTTTAAATACAGGGGAATGTGCTAGTTCGTTTACAGGTAAACTTATCGATTTGCATATCCAGTCGTTTACGGAAGTTTTCGTGCATCTTACAAAAAGATTGCTCTCATCGTCATTCGAAGTAACGATAATTTCTTTACAGCAAAATGTGTTGTTCCACGGAGATGAACGCGTGATACGCTTGTGCAATTTTACCGTTTCAAGCTCTCCCACTTTATGAGAATCTTGTATAGATTTTAATACGTATAAATACACTAACTTCGCGGTGGATATTAATAGATTTTATTTGAACAAAAATAACCTTGCTATCGACTGTAGAAAAATTTCCACGACTGACTCTATATCCCCATCTCGGAATCCTCGTCGTCTAACAACCCACGAAGAGGCATACGAAAAGCTAAGTTAAGAGCCAGTCTCGGAGAACACATCCTCCTGTATTACCTTAGTACAACCGACGCATCGCGAGTTTATTACGCTCGTTACTCGGTACGTGAGAGCAAGACATTAAAAGCACATGTAACCGGCAAAAAGGTGGGAACAAATTTTCCAGGGTCTCCGTGCTCTACGAAGCAACGACTAAGCCTAACCGTTCGTATCATAAGCCCGAGCGAAAGAAACCTCAGTCCTCGGGAAGATTCCATTTCCCATCACGAACGTTTCCTGCATTAGTCGATTCCGCGTGCAGAGCCTCGACAATCGCGGTAATCGCAACGATCACGCGACACTGTGAATACGCTGTGTGCCGGCCAACCTTCAACGTGCAATTTCGGTGCATTCCGCTCGAAGCACCCGCACAATAGGGGAATGACGCGGTTTGCACTGTGTATCCGGTACACCTGTAGCTCGGAACGGGAGAAAGAGTTCGATCGATGGCAATCCGAGCTGGTCTAACCCGCGCACGTCCCGACTATTCACCTCCACCAGTTTCGCCATTCGTTCGTGCCTGTATACGTGCACAAACCTGGACAGAAACGAGCACACTCACACACGCGCGAACGCACGAAGATGAACGGGGCAACAGGTGGGTTGGCGCTGAATCCGCTTTGACCCATTTCAACGAGTTTCCTTTCCGCGTCCCGTCCGAGGAAATTTCCTACGCGTTTCCCGCGTAAACTTTCCGAACGTGCCCGTCGACCCAAGGGAATTCTTCGTACAATTTTTCTAGCCGAGAATCTCACGGGAGAGTGGGATAAGCAAGGAAGACAGAAAAGCGGGCGAGGACCGAGTTTCCTCTCTTGGAAGTCGATGGGAACGATGGGTAGAAGTATGCTGCGTGAAATTTTTATCGCGTTCGATATATGCGATTTTAATCCTGGTAGTGGAAAGCGCGTAGTTTTGATGTGCTTCGCGTATTTATGTCGGTTCATATTCGTTATACTTCGTGCGTTTTGAAATCGGTAATAAGTTTTGAATTTGCATGTAGCAAATATTTGCGTAAGTTTATGACGAAGATGTTTGAAGAACAGGGACAAGCGTTATTCGCACATATGTCGGAGAAGTTGTAACATATGAGAATACAAGAAGGACAAGAAAATATTAATTCGTGATAACTCGGTATCTTTATAATGGGTATATCGATCTTATATTAGTCTCATCTAGAACGAAGATGTAATACACGAACGTTCGATCAGACCTCAAATGAGCAGCCATTACGAAAGCCTCGTGTACAACATAGTACATAGTTACATATATTCAAACCACCTATCGCTACGCTAGTGCGCTACAACTTTATCTAGTAACAAGCTATCAAATTACACGTTTGAATCCAGACCGGAGTAACATTTCACTCAACTCGATCATCGTTTCGCAACCGTTATTGAATTCTCGTCGCTTTGATGCTTCGTGAATTACCTTATCCACGTGGAACAGCCTCGAAGAGGATGTTACCAATCGCCTAATTACACCTTACGGAAAGGAAAGACGCGTAAGACGAGGACTCGAAAATCGCCAAGAACATAGGTATATGCAAATGGGGCGACTGGCGAGCAGGGTGATCGCTCAATTCCTAGACTCGAGGCGAGCCAGACGATTTCACGCTTTTTCACACGCGAAAATTACGAGTGGAGAGCACGACCGTGCGTTTCACGGCCGCCAGTTCCTTTTAGCCTCTTTCCTGCCTTTCGTTCTTTCTTCGCCACGCCGCTGAATAAACGTTCCCAAGCCTCGAGCTATTCCGGATCGTTTGTTCGCGCGTATGATCTTCATTACGTGAAATTAGCGCTGTGCAAATATGGCCACACCTACGCATTCGGCTCGTGTCAGACCAACCGGCAACCAGCTCTCAGACGTTAGCTTTCTGGTTTTTTCTGTCCGCGAGAAATTAACACCCGAAGCGAGGCGCGAGGTCTCCATTTTTCCTGTTAGAGGTACGTGGAAGCGGTCTGTGTAACGATCGTAGACGCGCGGAAATTGTTCAGAGCCGATCGTTGAATTTATGGTTGTTATGTGTTACTATCCTCGAGAATCGAATTGAAATCTCTGTGGTGAGATCGGTTCTCTATGGTCGTCGATGTAGTATGTTTCTAGCAATGGAAGCCAATAATCGAAGCTTTTGAATGTATCCCGAGAAATGTGTTCATTACGATTGAACGATTATTAAATTTTTAAGCTTCGAAACTTTCAAACTTAAATTATAATATTCTAAGATTCCACGAATTTATTAGATTTAATATTACTGAGAATCTTCTCGCCGCATTGAACGCGACCTCCGTAACAAAGGCTCGTTCAAGTATGCAGACCACCGAGCAAATGTTCTCACGCGGAACCCGAACAACCCCGAAAAGCGAACCGCTCGCGATCCTTGCACAAGCGGATGATATTAACGGAACGCTAAATAACTCGAGTTAACTGGACTCCGAAGCAGCCGGTTCGGTCGGCCACGGTCGCGAGAAGCGTGGGAAGTTATGCAAAAAGAGCGATCGCTAGCGGAGACAGTACTACCAGAGACGGGATATCGGTGCTATTTAAACAGTCTGGTCGAAGGAAAAATTGCGATAAACGGGGAACAGAATGTGACAGACAACGAGATCCTAGGTCGAACCTGTATACAGGTTCTCTAGTACTTTATGCTTATAATCGTGAACATTTTAAACCAGTCGAGATATACGCAAGAAAGACCTACCTGTCTGTGAGAGTACGTGGATCCACTGGCTGTCACGTGTAAAATATTTTTACCGGGAGAAACGTCCGTTTCCTTCGCTTCTTCTCGATGTTCTTCCTCAGCTGTTGGTCGCCGCTGGCGACGTGGTCGTCGTTGTCGTACGGTGGAATCGTTGTCCGTGGCCGATCCCCAGGAATAATCACGCGACACCGTTGTCCTCGATAAATCGCTCGGCGCAAAACAGGTCTTGAAATGGGATCGCTCGGGAAATTACTAACGAACCGGCCCAGGTCGGAGTTCGTGGACGCTTAAACGAGCGGCACGGCTCAAATTAACGTTCAAGCACCGCGGACTCTGGCGTTCCCGCGTCGTTACGAATCCCGAGGAACGATCTCGTGTACAGGAACCCGACTCGTTCACCGAGCGCCTTGCCAATCACTTCGCTCCATCAGCGCTGCAAATTCCATGTCAATATCACGTGAATGGTTTTACGACTGGTCAGAACGTGAAAACGAAATTGCATAGTCTTTCGGTAAATTATAACATTTCGTCGAGAAATTTTTACATCGTTCGAGAATTATTTGCTTTTACAATTTTTTTTTTTTTTTTTTTTTTTTTTAATTCAAACAAATACGATTTGGACGTTTATTAAGAAGAATGGAAATATCTTTTTAATGGAAATATCTACGACGTCGACGGAACCTACCTATCACGACGCAATGTTTCTCTATACTATCTCCGGAAACTATGTTTATCCTGAATTTAATTAAATTTTCGCAAGATTATCTGATATATCGACCGATTCTATAATTTCATGTTATATTCTGCGGCGATCGCGCAAAGAATTATCCTGCCGGCTTGTGTACGCAGGTATTCCAAGGAAAATCCGGCAATTAATTTTCCGAAGCGACACCGCTAAGTCTTCGCGGAAGCCCTTCGCTCTCCATCCCTAATTGCTTTCGTTTTACGTGCTTGGGAAGCTTGACCGCGCGTCAGGTTTCCTGGCAACAATTAAACAGGCTCCTTTCGCGGGCACCGAGCCGTCGTAACTTAAGCGAACGGATCACGGTGTTGGCTTCGACGATAACGGTTAATTAACTCTGATTCATCGGCGAATTTACACGGTACGTTCTATCGCAATCTGCTGCGTTCCGAATTTTGCGAATATAACCGCATACGTATGGATTCGGTTGATTTCATTTGTAATTATTGAATCGTTTGTTTGTGAAATCGAGAAGCTTCGAAAGAAAAGAGCCGCGTGAAAACTGCAAAGCGATCTGATTCTGTTAATGAAATTAATTAATTAACCAATAACAGTCGACGATTAATTAATTGGTCGAAAGAGGTAAGAGCTGAAACGTGTAAAAGACAAAATTTCTACGTACAATGGTTGAATCGGCTTGATCGATGCGACATATAAAATTATATAAATCACCGATTTAGAAACTCGTCGATTCTTCTATATCGGATTATGCAAATGCAAAACACGATACGATAATAGGTAAGATTAAAAATAGTATTTGGTTACACGGTACTTAACGATTTAATTACTCATGGCATCATTCCGATGTATTTAATCACCGAACAAAATAAATTTCCCTGGAAATTACGGTTCTCTGAACCAGCGAAAAGGTAATTAATCCACCAATATTTGAAACTTTTATTTGCAACAGAGCAAACAATTCGATTACAAACAGTTGCCAGCTCTTCCTCGGCAATTGCCAATTATCGTTCCACTGGCTGAAACTAAAAACCGTATACTTATCCGTCGTCCGGGTGTTAATCTCGTGGAGCCTGTCCTCGAAAAAGTAACCAAGAAACCAATATTCCAGCGTAAAACAGTCATCATTACCGTCATCGCGTTATCAGCGCGATCGTGGTCGAGAGAAAAAGCGTCCGGCCACGGCGTATTACCTCTGGTGAAACAATTTCGAACACCTAATCACGATCGCTTTCTTTCTCCGCGTGGCCGGCACGAATGGTCAAACCTCTAATTCAATAAAAATTTAATGGCGGTAGACGGATGAGTAGGCCGAACGAAGGGAAGAGGGCGCTTAGGTTGGACGAGGAGCCGGACCGACAGAAAGCCCAGCCGAGCTCTGATCCTCGTAGCCGGCGGCCAACATCATCGTGGTAAGGATCAGAGAGCCCTTATCAGATTTACCGACCCCTCTTTCGGCTAAGCGGGACGATAGGACGCGAGCAGAAGAAAGGACGAAAAAAAAAAGCAGAAAAAAGGAGACAGGAAGATGGAGAAGGATAGACGTCGTGGAAAGCGCCAGGGGCGGAACGTCGTCGACGACGACGACTACGACGAATCCTTGAATATTTTAGGATTCGCGGGGGGGTCCGACCGCGTTCACAATGCCGCGAACGCACTCAAGTCCACCCTCCTGCGACCAAGCACATCGTCCAAGATTATTAACAAGGCATCGTTATGACTAGTACGGAAGGCCGGGACGGTGGCGAGGCCTGATTTGTCGGGGCTACTGAAAAAAAGCTGCCTCCCCTATATTGAAAAAAGTTCGAGACTCGACGCTGTTTAAGGATGTCGCGTCGTCCTCTCTTTCTCTTCGTTCCAAAGAAACGTATCAACCTACGCTCCAGAAGGATTTCACGGAATTATCTCTGGCTGCACCCTTCGGCCACGCGTTTGTCGTTACGGTCCCCGCCGATGCCTGGCCCTCCTGTTCCTCTTTTCGAACTGAAAACCAAGGAAAAATCTTTTGTCCTTTTGCGATCTTGCCTCGTGGAAAATCGGCCAGCCTATTTTTCAGGGAATCTGTCTCTTCTTGAGGGAAAGATCGAAGTAGAAGAGAAATAGAGGGTTGCACGCGTGTCGCGTTCCCCTTCGCGATTTCGGTTATTATGCTCTCGTCATCGAGCCGTCGAACATTAGAGGGAGCGGAGTCGAATAGACTTCCGTGACTAGGCGGATTACGTACAGCTACGTGGAAAGGAGAAATTAATCAGAGAACACAGCGGCCCTTCTGCTCGTCTTTGTCGTTCGACGAGCGAAACGGATCGAAGCCTCGGAGACCTTTTGTTTTCGATTAGGTACGCCGTTTCCTTTCGATGTCGCCGGAAAACCAGAAGAAGGGATGTTTTATTCCTCTTTGAGCCACTCTTTGGTCGGCTATCGGTCGATCGTATCGACGGATGATTTCGTCAAATGGCGGTTCGTCTCTGGTCGACGTATGGTCTCCCTCTCGATGATCGAAATACGTTTGATTCTTTGAGTGAAGGAGAAAGAAAACGACGAAAGGAACGTTCGATTAGTTAAAAGAAAACGCGAGTCATTGCCGAGAAAGAGAAAGTTATATCGCATTAGAGAATTAAAGAGCAGAGAAGTTTGCGAAGAGAGGAAGAAGAAATGCAAACACGATAGGGGAAAGACATGATACGTATAGTTAGATTAGTTCTCTCTGATTTTCATGCTCATATCGACAATTACATTTCCATTATATCGCAATAATTGAAATTTGGTTGACGACGTACCAAGTTTTGAAATTGCTCTTCCATAAAAGCATTCCTGGTTTTCGTTTATAAATGCAGCGCACTAAATACAATTAAAGATGTCCATTAAAAATGAAAGCAAAAAGCAAACTTCTCGAAACAATGGCCGCAACATACCTGTAGCCGTACGCGTTCGAACAAAAAAGAAAAGGATCGCAAAAACGTCTACACTTAACCCCTGTCGAAGGAATGCGCGATACGTTCGGAGTAACAGAACGAACATACATTTCGCACATTTTCTTACACGAGATAGCCGATCCAGAATTACACATCACCCCAGGACGCATCGAACTCGAATGGAACGATCGTATTGGCCGGTAATCTCGCATTGTCTCGGCGGTGTCAGTTCGAGAGTGACAAATGTGTCCTCGAAGGCAGGACCTAAGGATATACCTGGCTATTCTGGTACCTACGTTCCACGTACCTACGTGTATATGTGTGTAGCGGCGGAGCAGCAGAGCAAAGCTGTAACACGGCGTATCCTCGTAGAACCGAGATTAGGCTCTAAAACCCTTCCCCAGATAACGCAACCGCTAAGCTGTCCATTCGTCTATTGGTCCATCCTTCGTTGTTGTAATGGAACTTGGGAAATCTTAGCTCGCTTCTCGCGATTGGGTCAGACCAAGAGGTCTAAGATAGCGAGGAACTCGGGCAGATTTCGGTCCTACGATACCTTTTTGGTATCCACATTCGGGAGATAATAAAAAGGGACGGATAAGGGAAATAAAATATTCGGAATTCCTGGTATTGGAAAGTAGAGAAATCGACGCCGGGTTCGTGTTTTATGACGAGCCTGCGTTTTAATACGCCTTCCTGAGTCTTTGTAATCGTGCAGCTTTAACGCTAGAATTATCAGAGTAGTCGGTAAGTTATCAGCTTATAACTTTTCATGGAAATTTTTTGGATTTACAATTTTTCACTATTTATCTTTTCTTTTTTTTCTAAATTTATAAAGATACTAAAAGTTAGAAGCACATAAAGTTTAAGCGATAAGTACGAAAATTAACAGCCGTGTGCTCTCTATTTTAGCTCTTCCAACTTTGGAAACAAGATTAAAAGACAATCAAATACTTTGGACACTGTTTTCGAATTTAGACTCTTAAAAGGTTAAGTCAACGGATCGGTCAAAACTATTTCTGGATACACGATATGTACGTATATGTCTCCAAGAACATTAACTGCAAATACGATATTCAAAAAATAATTTTTCATTTATTATAGCGGATATGAAACGCCAATACTGAGTGGAGATTTATCACCGATGGATAACGCAATATGTAACTTTCGCCGGTGATAGATGTATATTTTAAAAATGATGTGACATACTTATTTAGATATGACATTTGACATAGTTATTTAAAATATCTTCGAATGGCGAATGGGAGATACAAGTTACAAGCTCGTAAGACAGATCGGGCAGGAGAAGTTAAACCGTTTGCTCTTTCGCTAGAAAATAAATCTTTTAACGTATAACAAGATGCTACGTTGTTTTCGTGAAAAATATTCCAGCTGGTTCGCATGCTTTCCTCGTCGAATATCCATTTCCAGCGTGTCGATACGTCTTGAAATACCGAGTGTCGAACGAGCGGCGATAAGTACATAAAGTGTTGGCAGAAAATTGAAATTCTTTCGTCCCATACAATGTTTATGGAACGGAAGGGTTCGCCGGTTGTTCCTCTTCCCCTGGATGTGCAACCAAAAGAACAGATAGCGACGAGTGAAAGGTACAGATACCCCACGAGTTGACATTTTGACGACTCGAGTAATGTTTGAGTTATCATCGGAATGACAACCATATTTAACCTGCCATAAAATAGCACTCCGCTGTGCTTTTACGAGGAAACCATGGCCGACGTGCGGTCCTCCAACGTCATGGAGCACAACGAATGCAGATAAGTTACTCGCCGATGCCTTACAGGACATTCCACTTTTCCCCTAGGATACGAGAACCAGTTGTCTCCTGGGACTACCGTTCCATCTGTTATCTAATCGAACGAATTTCCCCTCGCCTCGAATTCTTCCTCGGTAGTTCTCTTTTCATTTCACGTGAACTGAAAAATTCGAACGAGATAACACTGATATTTATGGAGCATCTCTGACTGCTTCGGGGCCCTTACAATTTTCGATGAAATGGTTAGAATTTTAATTACTACAGACGCTTGTTGTTATTCTCTTTTTCATCGAGACTGACGAAAACCGTATCAAACTGTATGAACGGCTATTATTCCATCGAATTATGTAATCCATATTATTTTCCAAATAAAAATCACGACATAGAACGTTTCGGTGTTCAGTTTTATAAAGTAAAATATTCGACGCTCGTGACATCGACGATTCAACCTGTACTGAACTAGGGTTGAAACGTGAACATCGACGATGTTTCCCTAAAAAGAGCGGACTATTGACAAGTTGCGAGCTTGAAAACAGATCTCCGGAGGCGAAAGAAAATCGCGTTTAATTCCTTCGGAAAGCATTTAGCAACCGGTGGCGGGCAACAACCCCTAGGAAACGATCCCTCGCCTGGCTATCGCGAGTTTCCTCGTTCTCGCTTCCTCGAACCGTAATCACCAGATCAAACTTTTACGAGGGGAAAATCTGGCGGCCGGTGTACAAACCCATGTCGAAGGTCAGGGAAGATACACGCACCTATGGGGCAACAATGGTAGAGTCTCGAGGGGTGCATCCCATTAGCGACGATGGTAGAGTGGCTCGAAACGATTGCCGCGCGCCCGAAGCAATACTGCAAGAACATGTCATACATTATTAACGCGTACGCGCGCTCGCGCTCTCTCGCGAGCATACTGCAGATACCCACTGTCTAATAGCCAATATATATTCATCGAATTAATTGATTTCTCACGCGAACCGAGCGTCATCTTCGTCGAACGTCGTCATTCTGCCACTTGCATCGCGGACCCAATCAACTTTTACTTTCCCTTTCGGCGCACGCGACATTCCTTTTCCAACTGCAAGTTGCAGCTTACAAACGGTTAGGTGAGTCCAGTGGACGAACGGAAGGATATGTGGAGGCTTATAGAAGATGGTTGATCGTCAGATTTACAAGACGAGATCGTTCGTTGTTGAAACCATCGAGTATATTTAAAATAACGAATAAATCAATATCAGAGTTATCCGTGGTCAATAAGTACCAGAGTATGTGTCATAGATGCGTCTATCAATTTACCGCGAATACCCGTAACGTATTATTACTTTTTCAGGGTGATCTACGTCGCGCTCTTGTAACATAACTAAACGATGATGAACGATGATGTGGATTAAAACATCCACAATTTCACAGATAATAACACAACGTCGACTATAATGCCGTTGGCGAATTTGACAGTTCCTTGGTCTGAGCAACACGTAACTGAAAAGCAAGATGTAGATATACTTCCATCAGAGTCCCAAGAGGAAGTAGTGATAACTCAAGAAAATGTAGTTGAACCACCTTCGTACGGTTGTTCCGAGACACGCGAAATAGAAGTACGCGATTTGAACACGACCCAACATCCTCTATAGATGTACAGCAAGATAGGGATATTTGGATCAGAAGAACGTTTTAGTCCACCCGAGCAATTTGCTTTACAATGCGCAACACTCGCTTATGAACGAGGTTTGAGCGAAACTCCACTTGAAAACGGTGGAAGTTTAACAAATAATAAAATATACTGTGTATTTATATAGATAGCTTGACGAGGATGTAAATACTTCTTAAATTCAACATGGTGCGAATATAGAAGAATATTTTTGCCCGTGAAGGTTGACGAATTCCAAAGAAAAATGTCGAATAATTTCAATGAAGAAAATAAAGTCGCCAGAGTTAGTATTCGCGTCTGAATACAGTTTAGACCTACAAAAATAACTTCCCTTTACTTCAAATCCATTTATAGCATTCTTTAGTCTGAAAAGCTTTAAAAGCTTTTATCTACCTATTAAATTTGTATTAAAGTAGCAGAGGCAAAATAATTTATAGGAGACGGTAAGATCTTGGAAGAATAATTTCGCCGGACTTGACTTCACAAGTAAACGCTAAAAATGCTATTTCTATATTTCCTAGTATTTTTCTCCGACGTTAGTCGCAAGCGACGGCAACTAATTATGCGATCATTTATTACCATTTCATTATCGATAGGTAGAGATGGGACGAAATTTAATCTGACCAGTTATAACGGGAAATTGAAATACCAGCGAATATTTGATGATTCAACGGACGTCGAGCACGCGCCACAAAAGCTAGAAATTCCTGTTTCCTCCGAAAATATTAAAATGACAAACGTTATGACAAGGGTCTCTTCTCTCAACAAGCTGTTGGGGTAGACGAATGTTGGAAAAACTTATGCGACTGAATGTTTCAAGGTATTCAGAAAGGTATTGTTTGAGAAATAGTAACGAGTTTCGTGTGCAAATGACACGAGCTTCCATACTCGAAGTTCTGCCATATCGAACGCATCGCGAGTGCGACTCGACTCCGCGTCACGGTAATCTCTGACTAACGCAAAACGTTTCTTCGATGTTTAACATAGGGTAACAGCAATCGTAAATCCCGTTGATTTTACCCGAACCATATATGTCACCGATACGTGAAATTTCCAGTTCCTCGACCGCGCGTGAAATGAATTTTCCAAACTCTGCGATCGTAACAAGATCCACTGTACGTATATGCAAAATATGCGGAATATCAGAACCGGTCGGTAAAGTTTCTTTTTATTAGAAGAAATTTATTAGTAAACTTGGTAGTACTAGATCAAACTTGTCGTTAGAAGAAATTCGTCTAGTAAAAAGTCGTTCAAGCATCGTAGGAATTTATCGTTCACTCGTTATCAAAGAAGCAACGTTTCTTCGACGAAAGGAGGAGAAAACGAAAGACGCAATCACCTACGGGCGCGTCGGTGTTATTAACAATTTTCACCATCTCCAGCCGTTTAGTGCCCCATGAAGGTAAAAGGAGAGTCCGGTTAGAGAGATATACATGTATCTTGTGAACTGCAAAGGCTCGCCGATAAAACCTGTGTCCAAGTCCCCATTCGCTGTATGACCCATAAACCCGGTGAGCCTCTGCAGCGGTTATCTTCAGGGTACGTAACTCGTCGTCGTCCGTGCTGGCCTAGGATAAAAACTACGTAGTAACGGTGCCTCATTAACGCGGACAGACTCCACTTTGAGCGAGCTGACTCAAAGGATGAAAAATAATTGAGACGCGTCAGTGGCTGAACGAGGAGGAAAAGAAGAGCAAAAAGAGGGAGGAAAAGGAAGAATGACAGTGGAAAGAAACGACGGGACTGGAAATCCAGAGGATGGAAAAAAAAGCGGTGTGTACGGAACGACGTCTTGGGGTAACCATGATGCGCGTACTCTTCCTGTTACCTTCGCCCCTCTTCAACTTTTTGGTTTCCTCGCGCAGGCTGATGCTTTCTAGCTTCGAACCCTTCTTATTTTACATAGAAACAGCACCCTACGGTGAACTCGAACGCATTCAGCGACAGACTTCAACCCCCGTGGATACGTTCGCGTCTCACCCCCTCCAGCTAACAGAGAGAGAGAGAGAGAGAGAGAGGGAGAGTACACCGTTGAAGAGTTGGAAAGGACGACAGAGAGAGAGTCCAGGGAAGAGGAGAGCAGCGGAGGAGGAGGTGGCACTATAAAAGAAGAAAGATTTACAACCCTCGTATGAAATTCATACGCACTTCGCACCTACCACTGTCTACGCTCCGAAGGCTTCAAAGAGCCTCTCTGTTCGCTCTCTCTTTCTCGCTAACGACGTCGCCCGTCCTCGTCCTATCGATACAACCCTTCCTCTCTTTCTCGTACACGCTACTCGTGAACTCTCCGACAGCCGGAAAGGACAAGGGTTCCGATGGTGCGAACAAGAGATATCCTGCACTGTCGTAATCGAACTTCTCGTTCTCCTTCTCGACGTCCCTCTAAAAACCATCAACAGCCTAGGGACACAGGGAAGAGATCGAGGAAGGACAAGGGGTGCAGCTCTCGGTGCACGACACGGATACGATCACAGGCACGTTGCCATCCAGTAAACCATCGAGCGGCGAGGATTCAGGCAATGGTAGAGAAGATGGATTCGCGCGGATGGTTGAAGCCTGCTCTCGTTCGTGTTTAATAACCATCGCTTTCCGCTGTGACGCGTAACTGCGGCCCCGTGCAAAGAAGATTGCGCGAGCTTAGCCGCCTCTCATGGGACGAAGTGTGTCGGTCACCCTTCGAACGCTCTCCTAGCATCTCGTAACGGCGATGGACATAACGTGCAAGCGTTGCCAAGGGCTGCCCGCGCGAAATTATTACCGGCTCTAATAATCCCGGGGAATTACGATGTATTGTAACTATAAAAGAGAGAGATTTTTTTGGAAGGGTCGGTGCTGTAGGTGTTGAACCGACTGCTGCTGTGGAAAAAACCCGGCGGCAAGCAAAGATCCGTTAATTCGCTCGTTCCTTCGAGAAGTTACTCGACCTTGATATTTACAACCTCGACAATGCTTGGCCTTCTTTTACAGGAAACGCTCCTCTCTTTCAAACAGGGCCATTTTCTTTCTTCTGCCTTCCTTTTTTCTCTCTTTTTTTTTCTTTTTTTTTCTTTTTTTTCTTTTCTTTTTTCTTTTTCGCTAAAGAAAATACAAACAAAACGGAACGAGAATTGCCTTCGTCCGAATTGTCCTTGTTTAACGTTAGGGGAATCTCAAAGGATTAGCAGCGTTTGAGGAAAGGGAAACGCGAGGCGGAACTATCGGGCGTATCTAGACGAGACTGATTCCCTTTATCGGCCAATTTCACGGTTTATGCTAATTCCGATGAATTGTAAGGCTCGTTATTTATTCTAATTTATGCTGATCGACGATCAGGGGACCGGGACATTGTCTTGTGAATCGTGCAAGAGAGAAAAATGTGTTGCAGGTAGACGCCCCCGGAGTAACTGGTAAGCTCGAAAACGTTAGGTCTTAATCCTCTTGACGAGCCAGGACCTCGAAACTCTCGACCTGTACCAGGGACAAAGCTTCTTCCGGTCTATAAATCATGTAAAAACGCGCGTCATCGATGAACAAACGTCGATAAGGGTAATTTTATTTGGACCTCGTAAATCCGTCCGGTTGCTGTTAGGAAACAGCAGACCTGTAAAAGGTAGTTTCGGAAAGTGACGGTAAATCAACAAATTTGACGGTCTTCGGGAAATCTTTGTCGTAGTTTTTCTAACTGTTTGAAAAGCACGCTTTTATTCTCTTTATGAGTCTTAAAAGCTGAAAAGTCACAAAGCCAGGCGCAAAATTATCGCTTTTAAGTAATCTTTTGCGCGCATCAACACCTGACGCGAATCCACACGCCTGTGTGCGCGACTTCAAAACCGAAAGAAGTCGTTTAAGATACTAAACCGTAGCTCGTCCCGTGTTACTACGCGAGTCTTTTAGGCAAGTGGATGAAAACAGCTCGCAAAAACACAGCGAACCGCGACGCGTGAGAGCCCGAAGGTACGGAAAAAATAGGTTAGAACGAAGCCCTAGTAGAGACAGTGTCATCGTGTGAGCACGCATCTCCTGTCTATGAAACGTTTCGACCGTGTAAAACCATTATCGTGCCGCTCGACTTCAAACGCCCGCGAATCACGATGGTTACAGCGAGATATTCATCCGGCGATTTCAACGTCACCTTCTCTGCTAATGGCTCGACGAACGCCAGTCACGGATAACTCGTAAATACAATTCGCGGTCTTTAATCCTCCGATGACACACACGGGACCTTGGAAGTCTGGTAACGGAGCATTATGAAAGTCGCGGTAGTCGTTTTAGGTCGGCGACCCGACGATTAATAACGATTTTTCATGGCAGGTCGCCCCACCTTCGTCCGTTCTGCTCGCATCCGTGCATAACGCGCTGAATGGTCGAGAAAGAATGAGAGTGCGGAAGGAGAACGAGAAAGGGGTGGAGGCGAAAGGAGAGGAGGCTTTTTTCACGGAAAGACCGCGAACGGAAGTTGCCAGGGGCGGCGCACCCTCGGTGGGTGGGCCTGCAGCTGAATTAAAATTGATGGATAAGGGCAGACAGGCCTCGCAATTTTCATCGAATTAACCTTCTGCCGAGCCATATTACGTCGCGTCTTGTTGCCATGTTCACGCGCGGACCTTTCGTCTTCCATCGAATATTCGACTACTCTCCCACCCCCCCCCCCTTTTTTATGGCTATGACGATCGCTCGTTCACGGCGTTGTTACACGGCGTCGCGTAATCGTTGATTATTTGGGGAATAATTAATTTATGGCGCGTTTGCGTTACAACGTGCCTCGATCTGCTATTTGTTCTCATCGATGAACGATGGGGATCGAGTGGATGAGGCTTTTGAAAGTGGTTTGGTCAATTTTCCCGTATAAAACACTGAGTTATACCGTGGAATTATTCTTCGATTTTATAGTATTTTCTCTAGCTTCAGTTTGAAAAGCAAAGACTATACTGCGATCGAGATAAAAAAGATTTAACGAGTCGTAATTATTCGTATCCGAACTCTGCAGTTATTGCAAACGAAATCCAGGAAGTTTCGGAAATGAAAAGGACCTTTGGGAGATTGATCGCTTTACAGAGCCGCTGCGTTCCCTCGTCTTTTGTTGGCCGAAGCTTAACGAGAAAAATTTCTGTCCGTTCGTTCAATGTTCTGTAATCTTTGGAGTGTTCATAACGAATCCAGGACACTACCGCATAAAACGATATTTACGCAATTTGAACGGGATTAAAGACCAATCGAATCAACGATACGAAAGTATTTAAAAGAAAGATTAGACTTTTATATTTATTTCTCACTTATGCTGTTCGTTACGATCGTTACGATGATACATAAACTTTTTCTCCGCAGACGACGCATTACCTTAAGAAAATTAGCCTTATTAGCATATTCCTCTGTGAAATTCAAATATTTTCCTTCTCCAATTTTTCTAGCGTACTTTCCTAATATTCCAGATTTTTAGAAATATTTTCTCGCGAAAAATCATCCTTTATTCCACTCGAATTTACGAAACTTTAGTAACAAAAGTATTCGAGTTTCGTTTTTTATTTCCTCTAACGAGCTGATATCTTGAGGTAGCACGCGCTAGTTTTATCCTTAATAGCACTTTCAGCTCTTATCTTGTATGATATAACGAGAAGCAAATTTATTAACGCTAAAAAGTTCCACGGCCTTGCTGCAAGATTTTCTCCCATTATACGATTTTAACGTTAACTTCCTCGTATCTCTTGCTTCCAATTCCGCGATACTGAGTGAGAGGAAATTATTTCCCTCGTACTTTTTAACAGATATCGTATCTCTCGCAAATATACCTACAACTTTCTATCTACGATCGTAACCTTCAAAAGCATTTTAACCCTATCGAATACTCGATCGATCTTTTTCAGTTTCGTTATAACATAAAAACGGGTTATATCTTGATTAAAAAATACACGAAAAATCTAAACAATTCTTAAGAATAGTTTTCTACGAACTAATTCGGATGAAATGTCAACTACCGCTTTAAGTCGCAGAAAGTTAACAACGATCGACCAGAGTACTTGTGGCATTTCGTTAGAACGTTAAACCACAAAGCTAATAAGCCGATGAAATTCCTGAAAGGTGAATTTCCTATTCCTTAACTACTCGTTGTTTCACCACGCATTAATCACGTTAATCATCCTGGAACGTGACCTAATCGCGCCCGAAATTACGCAACGCCGCAATCTTACCTGTTCGAACGAGTTTCAGAAATACGCGACTCGTTGCTGCGTCTCTCGCGAGTCTCACCCGTCTCTCTGCATAAATAACCCACCCACAAAATTTATGGTAATAAGCTGCCAGCCCAAAGTTCCAGTCCCATAAACAACAATACCCAAAAATTTCTTCGTGTCCGAGGCACGTTTCTAATTACGACGTCCGTTTTTCTCTGTTCCAGGTACGTAAATCCAATCAGTCATTTAGAAGAGAGCATCGGCCCGCGTAACGGCGTAAGTTCGAAAATCGAGGCCCATTCATTCCTATTCCCCGTCGACGCTCAATTAAGTCAAGGTAAACAATGAGAGAGAGAGAAGAGAGAGAGAGAGAGAGAGAGAGAGAGGACCGTGCCTGACCACCGAGTTCGAGGGCCCTCGTCTTTCCTTTTCTTCCTTTCCTCTTAATTTACGACGCCACCGAAGCGCCCTGATAATCAGCACCACGTCGTCCAAATAGCCGTTGCGATTTTCTTTCCTTTTTACCTGGCGGATTAGCGTTGATATCGGCTACGACCGGTGCGTGCACACCATCCTCCATGTTGGCTACGCGGTCCAGGAACCACGAGGATGGAAGGGAGTTCAAACTTACAACTTGGAAGAGAGGGAAAGGTAGAAACGAAAGTCAGTAGAGTAAGGGAGAGAGAGGAACGAGGCTCGATGGCAGAGAGGAGAGGAGGAGGTTTATGCGTTTCTTTCGTCGCGGGGTTTCGTTTGCAATAATTTATGCGGGGAGACAGCTTGAGAAATGACCGCTGGCTCCTTGTGCAACCTTAATTTGCAACAGTTTACTTCGGATACGTTTCGAGAAATGGCCGCCGGAGAGATACGCCGGGACCATCGGTTGCGCGCTGCTGCGTCTCCACTCGGACCGCATAAAGACATTTATCGCGGATCGAGCATCGATGAAACGTTCTCGGGAAGAAAAACGAAACGAAAGGGAAAGGTTGCTCCGCTTTGGCCCTCGACTAACTGGTATAATTAGCGATACGATGTTGTCGGTGGCGGGGCTTCGTGTGGGCGACGACCGACAGAGAAGCGGCGATGGAAACGCGGCCGCTTATCGCTATCGTTGGAATGCATTGTACCAGGGTGCACCGTAAAATATGGACGCGTTCGCGCCGAGGTGAAAAATAATAAGAGGAGGAAAGAAACGTACGTACGTATATACGAAACGGTCGTGTCCTATCTGATCCGCTTGTCGAGCCCGTTTCTCGTTCGTTGTCCGTGTATCGGTCTCGGTTGCCTGTCTTCGCGGTAAACGTTATTAGAAATTGTTAACTGTCAGACCGTTCTAACCGCGGCAACGGATTCAAACTGATAAATGAAACGGTTATGAAGGTGTTTACAAATAGTTAGCGATATCTTGCGGGAGATACAAAGCGCTATTATCCGAACCGATTTCTCCGTAATGATTGAAACGTACGAAAGACTATATACGATAGTTGGTAGGTAAGATCAATTACGTTAAACTTTCGTATCGTTATTAAAGCTTCGTACGCGGTTTTATTACCCTTCGTTTTACGATATAATCCGGCGGCCCGTTTTCGAACGGTACGGCGCCAAAGCTGGCCACGCTCTCACGATGGATAAGGTTAAGAAATAATAAAAGACGATGGATTCGGGATTCGATCGACGCTCTTAAAGCGCAAAGAAACGTCGTTTCGTTCGTGTCAGCGGACAGAGACGGCGGATAAACGAGCGAACGAAATCGGGCCGACATCTCGAGGAACGACCTCGGGGTTGCCGCAATCGACGGAGATCACGAGAAATCGTTGTGTTGCATCGTCCGGCCGCAGGACCTCTGATATATCCGTCAGCGTAAAGAGTCGTTGAAACATTAAACTGACCTTTCCGGTTCATTGGACATATATATCGGGCCGCGGGCCGATATACCCGTGAGACAATTACGCTGTAACGACCCGCGACCACGATCCATCAGAATTCCGTCACGCGTCGTGAGCATAACCGTGATTCGATGAAATTCCCTTTCAACTTTCCTCCCTCTCTCTCTCTCTCTCTCTGTCTTTTATCAGCCCGTTTAAACGCTGATTTAAAGGGGAGAATCGGAAATAATCGATGGAGCATTAATCGAGTTTGTTGAAAACAGCATGCGTACGCGCGTCCGCCATCCTTAAACGAAGAAACTCGTTCTGGAGCGCGATAAATCGAGGGTTTTCAGAGAAATTGATGGAATTCGATAAAAATCCTGGATGACGATCGTCTCGCCGGTGTAAACGTCTGTAGGATACGGTGCTGGATAATATACTGCTTATTGAAAGAAAGAAAAAGAATAGAGGAGTATTATCTATGAATAGAGTCTGAATATATCTGGAGATTGAGAATCGATCTGCGCGAACTCTATCGTGCATCGTCTCCTTTCGACTCTGCTGATCTCGAGCGAGTGTCGATTAAAAGGCTTAAACCAGAAATTGTTATCACGTAGAGGAAAAAGAAGTTTAACGGTCGATATTAAAAGTAAATCGAAGTAACAGTCCCATAATGTGTTACCAGTGCGTAAGCTATTGTCAATGATAAATTTCAGACGACTGGAAACTCGTAGCTGGAAACAATGTTTACGATAAATAGTAAATAAAACTCCGTAGCTAATTATCTCATATGCCATAAAATCTTACGTTTCGACGTACAACTGATGTCATTCGTAAATCCCAAACATTCACATCTTACACTCGTTCCGTAAATCCTCGCGATAATTATTTCTCCTGCTCGCTCGAAAGCGATACGCTAGAAGAAACAATTCGAAACTTCGACTTCGTGCATCTTTCGGTAGATTCGAACTGAACTCTCCGACCAAACATCGAAACATCCATATTCAACCGCAAGCGAATCCATTTTCCGCTTGGAATCGCGAGGTTCGAGTCCTGCTCGTTTCGTTCGAGGATCGACGGAGGAACTGGCGTCGGAGAGGAACGGAAAGGGGGAAAAAGATGGCGAGGGTTGGCGCGCGGGGAAGACGGAGGAGAATAAAGGCGAGCGACGAGGCGAAAAGCGTGGTAGCGCGGGATGAAGTCAATTACATTATGCATATGACTGGTAGAAGGCAATACAAGAAGCAATCGGCCGGCGATGGAGGCATGCCACTGTTAAATTAACTACCTACCTAGTTGTGCGTAATGCAATAATGTATTAGCTGTCCCTACTACCACCCTTCTTCCTCCATAACCTTCTTTCTTCCTTTTCCCTTTCGCGTATTCAGCAACCACCACGCGAAACCGCCTCGTCGCTCTTTCTCGTCCACCTCTTCGTCTCCGTTCACTTTTAACGCCCGTACGTGTTTCTATTTAAGTTTTTCAACTGCGATTTTCGCTCGTCTAACTGGGTGAATAATTAGACACGTAAATCGCGCTTATGCGAGACCAGAATTCGTGCCATTTGGTTTTTCACGGGAAACGAAGAAGATTTATAGCATCGGGAATATATCGAACAACGAGCAATTGTTTTGCAATTAGATCACGATGGTGATTTTAGATTTGCGCAGAAAGTTTTCAGTTTGTTTCCTAATTCGTTAGCGGAGATAAACTCGTGCTTCGATAAATACGATTTTGGGATAGTGAATAATACTTCCGTCTTAGGATCGTTTTAAATCACTGTACAGAGTCACGCGTGTACTTTAAGAAATACTCCAATTAGTTTAACCATCCGTTCGAACCATTCGCATCTATAAGATCTACTTAGCATCTTGGGTACGATGCGCCACTATAGTGGCTCACTGTACTACTTATTCGCTCAACGTTCGAACCAAATGATCTTTTTCATTTGTCTTGCTTCACACTTTTCTCGTTCTTGCAACGTTTCATAACAGTGTTAACAATATACAAACAGAATATGTAGTCTTTGTTTTTGATATGCCAGCGTCAGACATCAATTGTTGCTTTCCGTTAAAATAAATATACCATTATTAGATGTTCTTTTTAACACGCCGATCTGTATCCTTCTAATTTTGTAGAATCTTCAACCTCAAAATGTCGCTTCAAAATTCTTTAAATGCGTCGATTTGGAAAGTTTCGCTTTGGAAAATTTTAGCGAAATAAAAGATTTCAGTCATTTGTAATTCTACGAAAAAGATTGAAATATTCTACAATGTTGTTTTAATCAGGTTTTTATTATTGTATTATCGCAATATACGCGATATTGCTTCATATACACGTTATTACCGCACAAAAGGTAATACGGTAATCATGGCGAATAACACGATGCGAATATAACCTATACAGGTAGAAAATATGAATTAGATGGTGCTATTAAGTACTACTCAAAAGGCAGGGTATGCTAATAAAGGGACGAGAGGCATAAAGGAACTCTTTACCTGCTTGTGGTGCACCGTTATGTAGCTCTTTAATGTAGTAAATAATAAATATTCTTGCTAGTAGTAATAAATATTCTTTTTAGTACATCGATGTGTCGCTAGGTAGCCTATAAAATATTTGCTTTCTCGCTAGTTGTCGCAAAGGTAGTACGTTGCCTTATATACGGGAAACAAAACATATCTAATCGTTCGGTAGTACATATACTAAAGTGTTGTACGGTACACCCGGATCGGTGGTGCACTAGTAGTCACAACATGTAATTGTTATCTATATCTTGTAAATCACGTGTTAATAAAATAAATAGAAAATTTTTCTATTTTATAATCTCTACATGTAACGAAAAGCGTTCTTACATATTTATTTTGGCGATTTCGATACGCAATTCTCAACACGTAATACGCGTTCGGCGTAACCAGAATCTAATATGATAAATAGGTTAATGTTTTATTTGAGACGACTCAGGTTTGTGAAACAGGATGTCGGTATAGGTATTTCGTCTTTCTGCAATTACGAGGTTACTCGGAGTGAAACATTTATTTCGCGAGTACATCGTACCCCGGTGACTTATATCGGAGTTCCACGCACTTTGTACCGTAGAAATATCGGTCCCAGCAAGCATGTCGGTATAGCAACGTGTAATGCGTTGAACAACTTGATGACAACTTGCGACCTCGAGTTTCAGATCATCAAATCTATTCTGCGCTGATCGAACATCCGGAATACGAAAGATTCTAATAAACGACTTTCGTTTCCGAGAAAATTCAAAATGTCAAAAGTTCACCCTTAGACTGTAAACGTTTTTACGATACTCTAACTATAACTGTAACTCCGATTTTCGTGTCCGATGCATTTTTCAGTGGGTAACACTTGTTAGAAAAATCCCCAAAAATTCGTATGATATCTTCAAATGTTTTAGATTAAAATTATCATTAAAACTTTTATCAAATAATTTTTTTAGTTGGGCAGGTTTTCTATCTGCTCCCTTGCGAGAAACTCAACTCGATCAAAACAACTTGGACATGAAATACCCACCTCTACGGTTCAAGGGTTAAAGGTTCTTCGTCTCTTACATTCTTGTACACTCTTTTCCTTGAACAATACAACAACAGATTGTTAAATACGCAAAAGCAGTTGAACGCTTTCATGCAACGTTAGACAAATTTTGTACACTTTTCGGAAACGTATTAATATGTGTCATACGAAGCATGAAATTTCATAAGTAATCTAATTGAGACTCGAAACTTCCAAATGTTTTATATAACGCATATAACATATACGTAAATACTTTCTATGGAAAATCCAAATACCTTTACGAGCTACCGTAATGATGGATAAGAGACATAAAGGAACATTTTACCCGCTTGTGGTTCACCGTTATGTAGCTCTTTAAAAAATGCTACGAACAAACGGCTCGGAAAATCTAACTTCAACCGTGAAAAGAAACTCGCGGTACAATACATATCCCAGAAGCAATCACAGTACGATATTCCATACGATCCATTGAAAAAACGGCCAGTCGTTCTTCGTAACAGCGTAATAGGCAAAAATATCGAAATATACAGAAGTATCGCTAGCGCATCCACGCGTCGTCGCTAGGTACATCACGCGATAACGCGCCAGTGGATATACTCCTGCGTGGTTTTATGGTGTAATACTGGCCACGGTGGCATCGAGTCAGGGCGCGAATAAGGCTTTAGTACCTCCGTAATACCAAGTAAAGCTTCCAGTTTATCGGTGCGCTTCACACACCGCGTACCAGCGAGCGTAAGAACGATGAAAATTGTCTACGTCGCTATGTGTGTGCAGACCAGACTGGTGGAAGGTGGAAATAAAAAGGAAGAGACGAGAGAAAAAAAAAAAGGAAATCGACGCAACACGTCGACACGTGAGAAACAAGAATTCCACGGCTGCGTTCTCTCGCGCGATACGTCTTCCTCTTCGAGATGCTCGCGCGTTTCCTCGATTTTCTACCGCAATTGGGAATCGTAAAATACGATCGCGGAAGCGTGAGCTCTCTTAGAAAGAGAGAAGTTCGAACGGTACGAGTATTCTGGAAAATTGGCTCGTGGCGACTGCGGAACCATCGATACTACGGTGCTCTGTTTTACGAGCGTCGCACTAGGAGAAGTAAATTTCTCTGAGAAAGCTTCTCTTCGATGGAATCATCCGCGATAAAAATAGTCCGAGTCGTATTGACTCGGGAATAGAGTAGAGACTGGCGAACGATACGTTTCTTGGGACGAGTATGAGTTGCAAGTCCATTGCCGTACTTCTCCGCTAGATTCTATCGTGATAGATGAGAGAATTAAATCTTCGAGACCCAGTTGCTTCGTATAATTGATTGACGGAAGATTCAATTTGATTTGGCTTTATACCGTCTTCTTCGAAGCGTTATTTTAAGATTATTTCTAGCGGCAGTAAAGTGATTTAAAGGTTTTCTTAGTTTGCACTCGTCGGATCGGATCTCTAAAAGTACTTGTATCTAACTTTGTTACACTTACGTCCCATATAGCTTCATCGAACATAAATATCTTCTATACGACCCATATCCTATTTGTAGACGGTGGATGTCCATGCAAATTTTTGTGAACACAAACGGCAAGTTTTACCCTCTATATGCGAGAATACAAATTTTCCACCTATTTATTATCTGTTCTTTCGCGTTACGCGCGTTCGTTACGTATCCGCGCATTGAAATATCGCACGCAATTAACAGATTGTTCGATCTGTTTTCAACCAGTTCCGCCGAGTATCCGCAAAATTTATTTAAATCCCTTGCACCAACACCACCGATATTTCTCACTGCGAAAACAACGCGTTTCTTACGCGAGAACCCGTGTCAACGTAACACCACGCTCAACCAAAAAATCGTAGGGTAAAAATTTCGTGCGAGTAATAAGATCGCGGTATTAATGGCTCCTTCGGCGACCTCATTACATATCCGTGGCCGATGTTCAGCGTCGCATAACGCGAGCGGATGGCGATATTCCGACTTTATATACGCCTGGTTACGTAGGTGTGTGGCAGGGTACACGAAAGCAGGCTTAACGGAGAGGCAACCCTTTATCTCGACACGTGTGGCGTACGACTGGTCCAGCGAAGCGTGAAAAACGCTCGCGCGAGCGATCTCTTAACGGCCAGAGTCAGCCTTATCGCTTAACGGCGGCTTTTCATTTCGCGAAACTCGCCTAACGGGAACTTTTAACGGAAAGACGGCGATACTCGTCGCCGATCGAATATCGGCAAGGTAAATCGGCGAGGGAGCCTGATCGATGGCAATGATATTTATATCGGATGGAATCGAGCAAACGAGAACGACGAGAAATCGCGTGTGAATCGAATCGGCGAACCGATTCGTATTCGCGCCTTTCCGAGGGCGGTTTTCATCGTCTTACGAGGATAATTAGACCGGTTCGAGGCTTCGCGATTTCTCTCGTATTGCCACGTGTTATCTCGACACACAGGAAATTTGTTGACTGGCGAGGTACGAGAAGATGCGAGAGAATAGGAGAATATGGCTGATACGAATCGTTTTAACGATCGCGTTTAACGAGTCTGAATGGATGATCTCGTTTTACAAAGGTGAGACAATTAGAGGTTTAATTAATTCTAGAAATCGAGGTTACGTTTCGCCGCGAGATAGAGATACGCGCGAGAACGAATCGAATGGAATTGATGCGAACACGCGATAATGCAAGTTTCGTCATCTTCGAGTTTATTTTCAAGGATAGGAATAAATTTCGTCACATGTTGCATATTTTCGAAGATTTGACCGCGGCACTCGAGAGACGAATTTTATTTATCTTCGTATATCGTTACACCGATTGTATCTTTTCTATTCGCGTCGCCTTTGTGCAAGCGTAAAGTGAAAATATGCAGATATTCTAGAAGCGGAGAGGCTTCAATGGTAGATCATATGGAGAAGTGAGGTTTTGAGCAATTTTTTTGAAACGTGCAAGAACAACGTATAAATCGCGTGCAGGCTAATAAATTTGTTGTAATTATAGAAGGTAAATTTATTTGTTTGTTCTACACGAATATTCGAAAGTGGATATTTGATCCCTCTCTTGAACTTTAGCGGATGTCGGAATGTCTAAAAAATATCAAGGAATCAACTTCATAAATACTTCTATGATCCAAGAATTCAAATAATCTACAAAAATTAAAATCCTCCGCAAAAAACTTTCCTCTACTAATCGCGTTCGACCATCATCTTCGCAGTCTCCGCATCAATTTCTTACATTCGTACCATCCTTTTACTTCACGATCGTCTCAATCGCAAATAATCCTTCGTACCTCACACCTTCGATCAAACAAATTTTTTATTAAATTCAGTGTGCAACGTATGGTATTAGAACAAAAATAGCGACCTAATCCACCACCGTCGAACTTATTCATCCCTTGACACAAGAAACGAACGCAACACCGGTAACCTTGGGAGAAGAAAAATACCCTCGCGACGTCCTCGACCGCACCAGCGGCACGAAAATTCTATTAATCGAGTAGCTTGGTTGTCGTCTCGAAAATACGAACGGGTTCGTGAATTTTTTAAGAACGGTGGCGCGGTGCGGCACGCCGAAGAGAAACCGGCTCCGCGACGACCGGTCTCGAGGTCTCCTCCGCGACGACGACCGATAAGAAGTTTTCTGTTTTTGCTGTTTTACAGTGAGTCAAGGTATTAGTAACGGGAATACTGGGAGAAAAGAGCGAGCAAAAGCGGTACGCGAGCTAAATCGACCGGGCGTATCGACGGACAAATTACCGGCTCGTTTTAATGGCACGCCGTGTGAAAACGATGACCGTGAGATTAAAGGATTATTTTCCGGGGCATTCCTGCTGCCGGCGCGCTTGTACGAAATAAAACGAGACCGGGCCTGGTGACCTTTCGTGGTCGCCGCGCTACGCTGAATCGCGCTCGATCGCTGGATAACGGGTCGCTTGGACAACTTGCCACGGACGATGATAAACCGATTAGACACCTCTTCGATGGTCGAATTCTACGTCGAAGGGGACTAGGTATTCTATTTCGCTCGAACTGTTGCACTTTTAATTCCTTACCTTAATTCTTATTCGATAAAATTAGGTTGCACCGGTAATAAAATTTCTATCTTTGCTTTCTTTTATTATCCCTTGTTGACCTAATTGGATTCAACCGCACGAGTTCACGTTACAATTGATCGGCCACTTTAAACCCTAACTCTTCCAGAAACTTCAGTTTTATTACTCGGTCAGCATATTAACGCTGACTTCGAGTATTCGAAAATCGAACCGTTACGCATCTAGAAAATCGAAAAATTAGAACGAGGAACCCTTATCACAAAGAATCCTCTATATCCGCGTTGCTGGTTTTTATTAAAAATCCGAAACACCGACGAAAAGAATTACGGCACATCCTGGTTCGCGTTCGTTTCCCGGTAACGAGCGATTCGACCGAGTTCCTCGTTCGTGCGGCCCGTTTCCGAGGATCTCGTAACCGAGAGACGAAGGCTGGGACGACAAAGAGGATGATTAACCTGAAAGCGGAGGTCAAAAAAGGGCATCGACGTTGTTCCAGAGCGGTTGGTCGTCGTCGTTCGCATAATGGCGAATATCGCAGTGAGAAGCACGGCCATGTTCGTTGGTCGCAAGAGAGGTGTCCGCGGGTAACACGATCGAGGGTGGGCTTATGGAGATCAAAACCCCGTATCGGATTCCTTATGTCTCGCAAATGGCTGCCCTGGATGGTGTTAGTTACAGGCATCAGCCATCTTTGGGACCTTTGCGTGCTTCCTTCCCCGTGGATTTGGGACGAGAGTACGACGATAATACCAGAAACAACAGACAGAAAGTCTCGATCCCCTTGATGTTACCATTTTTACATAGAGTCTGCGACGGCTGCCTCTCTAGTCTCGTTTCCCGAAGATTATCAGCGGAATTTCCAGTGAAATAGGTGGCTGAAGGAGAAAGGTCGTAGAAAAAGTATCGGCTAGGTCGCGTGATTCCCGGTAACCGGTAATCTACGGTAATTTGCATTCAAGTACTGACATTTCGTCAATCGGCAACGGTAGATAAAACGCTAGCCACGTGAAACGATGGGAAAACCAGGTCTGGCGGCGCACAGCCTCTATCCTGTACTTGAATTTTCAATCACCCTTATTACGTGGCATCGATTGCATCATTTGACATTGCGCAATTTACCCGCTGCCCTATCAGGCTATCTGAAATACTTGGACGTGACCCGATACGGAATTAAAAACTCCCCACGGAGAATTATCTTCACCCACGGGGCAACACGCGAGAACACGCGTTCCACCGTCGATATGGTCTCCGCTATTGACCATCTTCCACTCTACGTGCTACATTCCTGCTTCTATAATAGCTCTATATAATTCCTATCTATCTGTTGGTTCTTGAGAAACGACGAAGACCCGACGATACCGATAATTAATACGCGCCTTCTTTTCTTCGTCTTTCCTCCCCTCCGTCGAACACGCCCCTTTCTTCTCCATTAGTAGGTCCCTGGAGAATATCGTGCACGACGAAACACGAGAAAGCCGACAGATAGCCGCCCCATTAGGTCGCGATCCACGGCCAAGGATCTCCAAGGTTTAATGAATTATAGATCGTACAGTAGTTACATCGTTGGTTAACGCCTACACGCTGATGACCAGAATGACCAATATCGGTCGGACATGGTCGCGATTTTGCGTGGGTGACGTCACCCTCGATTTACTCGCCCCGAGAACAACGTATTTTAGCGCATGGCCGGTGTATCGATTCAATTTGCCACACGCGATATCCGGCTCGGCTGTGCGTTGAGCAACGACTCTCGGAATATCTGCGTGTCGGGCATAGAATCGTAAAGGAGAAACTTCGAGCCCGACACGTACGATGATACGGATAATTAATACATGCATTGTATTTCTCTCTTTTTCTCTTTTTCTCTTTTTCTCTTTGTATCCGCCTGTCGGTCGGTTTTAATTGTCGTTCCTTACGGAGCAGACGAGGCGGAATAAGAGACTATGGACCGTGGGTGATCGAGAACGTCTCTACGGTGAATCACGCGGTGTACGGTAGTTACATAAGCCATTGTTATTGGATGGTAAATCAATGAGTGCCGTATGGGAGGTCTGATGTAGTCGCCGCTTGTTTTGGGAAAGTTATCGACGATGCGAGATCGAGTTGTTCGATTTCCATTCGCGAATAACTAACGCGCGAACTGATCCTTCGTCTTAAGCGATGTCCAGATCGTAACTCGAACTTTTTTCATTTCTCGTTGCGATCTTAGAGTGTTCGAAGGTTCGAGCAACCGTTCGTCTTGGCCCTTGTACTTTAGACGCGGCAGAAAGAGGCCACTGTGTATCTTCGTTGAACCGAAACTTTCAAGCCTAATTCGCTGCGAAGCTGTGCTATCGCGTCGGTGTCGACGTTTGTGATTCAAGTAAATTAGTCATAACTTGTGTAACATGTTAGAGACCATGAATAGACGTAAATGCCAGGAAAGAGGGACAAGTAGCATTCATAAACCTCTACACATTTATTAAAACACTTTACGTCGTAATAACGGATAACACCAGGAACGGATTAAGAGCGGCTATTACACGACGTTTTAACCTCGGAAACGATCTACAGGCTGGCAATATTACCACTAATTAATACGAAACGTTCCTTCTTCGTTGTGCCAGCACGCTAGCCCCGAGCCTTGTACTCTTTTCACGCGAACCGAAGAAGAGAGCTCGGTAGGATAACAGCTTCTACCCATCGAACTCCGAAGGCAAGAATACCGCTTTAATGAATTACGAGACGTACAGTAGTTATATCGGCGTGTACCGGCTATATAACAACGAACGAGGACGTGGCTGATACTACGAGAGTGGGCGATCGCTCTCCTCCTCCCTTTCGTCCTCTTACCTCTCTCTCTCTCTCTCTCTTTCTCTCTCTTTCCCTTTTCCTTCGTTTCACTCGCCACCGATCGAAGGAGCCAGCAAGCGAGCACACGCTCCGCGTTACGAGCGAGACCGAGATTGATTTCGCAATCGAAACCTAAGAATAGCGTTGTAAAATGTACTCGCGGCTGAACTGTGCACTCGGTACCTACGGACGGTGGTACTCGAGAGCTGGCGAACAAATGTGTGGGTGTCGGGCGAAAGAGGGGGTGGGTGCGCGCAACCACTACCGGTTTTGGGACGTAAATCAAGGATAGCGGAGTACAATCGGCGTGCAATCTAGCGAAAGAGAGAGAGAGAGAGAGAGAGAGAGAGAAAGAGCCGAGGAGAGAGCCTGGTGCTCAGGACATGGACTGTAAACGAGTTTATTAGCCCGGCGAAAAAGCAGAAAAACATCGTAACGAACTCGCGGCGGGCATAATAGAAGCGAACCGCGTGCCATCGTCGAATGAAATCCGATCCGCCAAGTCGCGTTCAAGTCTTAATTGAACGCCTTGGACGCCACAGTGGTCTTAAAACGCGACCTCGTGATTCGTTCCATTACGCCGGACGAATATATGCGAGCCGTGGCCTCGCCTATCACGATCGAAAATTAACGATAATACGATCTTTCCTACAAGCAGACAATTTGTAATTTGCGCGGTCGACGTGTGTATTTGAACGTGGAACATGGGTCACGCGAGATCGGCACTAGGTTATGTGTAATGAGATTCTTCGAAGTAAAAGAACTTCTTAGGAATTACTTACGGTTTTTCTAGGTGGGCAACTAGAGACTCGATGATGGATGCGAGGAAGAGAACTTGATTTCGTATGACACTTTTCACCTTTAAGAAATGTAAATTCGAGCAAAAAAGTTTTTTTTTCTTTTTCGTTACATCCAGTTGATGGAAAGGTAATTTCAGTCGTGTGGATATTAAAGCGAACCAGCTAACTATAACTATGGTGTGGTAAATTACGTAATGCCTTGATTTGTTAAGATTCTTTGTACTATCGTTATAAAAAGCAGGTTTCGATCGAAAATAGTGGAACAGATCAATCACACTTCGAGAAAATCTTGTACCACGCACCTGACACTCTCATCTTGTCTTACGTTCGTCTTATTTGATAGGAAAAAGTACACATAACTCAATGCCTCTAATGTAAGTTTTACATCTGTTCATCGTAGACCACCAATGGACCTCAGTGTTATGGAACATGTTAACGAGACCGTCTGTCAGACCATTGATACCCGGGACGACGGCGAGCTCGTTAAAAAACGAAAGCACAACGCGCTCGGGCTAGACACTTGGTCGAATCGTCTCTTCCAGGAAACTTGGAGCGCGTACACGCGTCAGAACGGAGCTTAATGAAGACGCGTTTCCATGAAACACGAAGTAACAGCCGCAAGGAAGATTATACGGGACTAGGCAGTAGCACTTTCCTGCTCCGTCTTCGCTCACCTCCCTCGATGAAACTTGAACTACTTTATGAATAGGATTAATAAAATCTTGACCAAAGTGGTGTCGAGTAGACGTCAGGAAACGCTTCTGGCGGCCATTCGTTAGCTGTCGCCCTCTCTCTCTCTCTCTCTCTCTCTCTCTCTCTTACTGTTGCCTGGCAATCGTTTCATCCGTGTAATAAAAGCTTTAACCCTTTCCCGCGAGTTGCTGGGTCACGTTAACCTACCTGGTGAAATCGTCTTAGCTACTCCCACGATTACGTTTATACGCTTTTTTAAAGAAGGAGCGAAACGAACAATTAACTCGACGATAAAACTTCCTACTTATCTATGACCAATGTCAGCGATAATTTACACCGCTACAAGGATTTCTCGTAACAAAAGGAAGCAAGTTTACGAGACCGTGACCCCAGAGCTCGTCCCCTGTCACCACATCAACCTGTTCGAAGGGAGCGAGCGAATAAAAGAAGAAAAGAAGAAACAAAGAAGGAGATGAAAAAAGAGGAGAAGTTTGGACATATCTGCAAAAGAGTCGGGGCAGAAAGAGTCGTCGGGCAAAACTGGAAGTAACTGGATCTGCAGAAGTCTTTCGTCTCTTTCCTTTGGTATTCTTCCCGGGGTTCGCTTGATTCACGCGCATTCTTCGCGCGGACAACGCGCGAAACCCATGGCAGTGCTGGACCCTCGATCGTGTACACGTTTAGCTCGCGACAGCTCCACCATAATACCTCGGTTCGGTCAGGCCTCGGTTAGAAGAGTATTATAGGTACGCTATAGGTGTACTATACAAGCAAGGGCCACGGTTACGAAAGCCGCTGCAGCCGACGGTCTTTTTTTTTTTTCCAAGTTGGAAGGTTGCTGCTGCTGCTGCTGCTGCAGCTTCGTGTCGTTCGTAAATCGGGTGGTGCACGTGAAATGGTCTGGCTTGTGTGACATCAAAGGAGACGAGTAGGAGCAGGACGTCGACATAGGTGTGAATGTAGTCAAATCACATCAGCCTCGCATCGGCCGACACTCGAACGGAAGAAGAAAAGGTAGAAGGAGGGAGGATGTATGGATGGAGGCGAAGAAACGCACCCCCTCGAGCCCTTCTTACGCCCCCACTCCCGTTATGCTCGCCTCCATATCCGCCATTCTCACGAGGAACAACTGTATTCTCTACACCGTATTCTCTAGAAACCCTGCGTGTGTACTCGTGCACCGTTCCCTCTTCTGTTTTCCCTCCTTTCCTGCGTCCCTCCTGACGCATACCACCGCACTTCCGGTAGACGCGTAAAATATATCGCCTCTCTCGTGAGCTGCTCGCGGGTCGGCTTTGTTCCATGGTCGTCTTCTTACCTAGCCGACAAGCGAGTCGGAAGACTTGTCGGCGACCCTCTTTCGAATCTCCATGCGAGACTGTTGCCCCGTGTTTTCTGCCTTCTTTTTCGATCGCCTGGCGTGGTAACGTCGCGAGAAGCTGTATATGGAGGTCGTCTAGTAGAGCTAGCCAAGAAGCGAAATGTAGTACTACAAGGCCTTTTACGATACAGCTGATTACGAAACAAAGACGAAGATAAGATTTCTTCTATTACTGATTTGAAGAATTTTAGAAGAAACTTCATGGAAGCAGCCTATTTGCGTAAGCTACAACTGCTCCCAGGCAATGCTGCAATGCTTTGAACTACTCAGACGCAATTAGAAAAACCGAACAAAGCTTGGTTTCTCATAGAAGAGCGAAGACACTTGGCCAAAGAGAAACGTCTCGTTCGAACGTTGGTCGATTCAGCCGGTTTATTTATTTTTCCATCCGGGTAACAACCCGCGCCGAGTCATTACTCAGCAGCATCAAGCACCATAGAAGCCCCGTAGCAAGAAATCATTGTTTCGGTCGTACGCCGTGAAAGGTGAAGGAGGCGCGGAGCAGCCACGGTTCCCTAGCTTCGATAATAATCACCAGCCACTGAGAGGAACGGCTGACGTTAACCGATCATTTTTGTCTCTTTCTCGTTAGGATCGGCACGCGTGCATTAATTAATCGAGTCCCCTGGATGGAAAGCCCTTTCAGTTTTTCTTCCCTCACTGCCGCCGTGGGACGTCCGCGACGAGAACTTCTCGTGATCCTGGCTTTCCAATCAAACTTTCCCCGTAGCTCGATGATCCCCTCCTCCCATAGGTATAAAATGTATAACGAATGACAGGAAAAAGGAGACGGGGTGGAGGAAGGGAAGAGAAAAAAAATACGCATACAGGCACACGGCAAGAGGCAAGAGAAGGGTGTTGCGTGAGACAGGGTGGAGAGGAGAGAGGGGGAAGAGAGAGAGAGAGAGAGAGAGAGGAAGAGAGAGCTTCGTCACCGGTGTACGTAACGCGTACCCAAGGGAAGAGCGAGAATATCATACGAGAAACCATGGTGTTCTCGAACATGGGCCCTGTAAGAAGATCCAGGCCAACGATTGGTCGATGGCGCACCCCTTGCATGCACGTGGGCGTGCATACGTGGTATTGAAATGCGTCGGTGTGACAGCCGCGTACACGCACCTCCGTAGCGCTACGTTGTGCGCGCACCCGGTATAAGAAAAGGGGTTAGTATACTCGGGCGTGCATGCAACAACCCCACGAGAGAGAAAGAGGGGCTGGAAGTCATTCGGTACCCTTTTTTTCCCCTTTTGTTTACCTTAGGGCCGATCATTAAAATGGCCGCCGTATCGGCGAGCTCTCATTGGCCGAGACCCTCCCCTTTACCGCCCTGCGCCCCTTCGCAACCCTTGCCACGGTAGAACACGCTTCATTGTCGAGGACGGACCAACGACTGCATATACCAGCCTGCATGCACTGTGCCTAGCATCCCTGTTTTTTTTTTCCAAGGGAGCTTTTACACGAGGGCACTCCTTTGCGCTCGCCTACGGAGAGTCCTCTTCTCGAGGATCGGTAACACGGAGGAATAGAATGGGTAGGAGGAAGAAATCGCTTTGAGCCAGCGCTATGGGGAGAATTTGTTTTGATTCGAAGCTACTCGGCTGACTCAGCGGCCGATTCTAAAAAATTAATCTCCCTTCCGGCCGTCACCGTATACTCGATCGCCGTCCATGTCAACCCTAGGATTTCATCGTCGTTTACAACTCTCGCCGGGAAAAATCGCCCATCTTTTATGTAGAACCCATTGAACGGTTGTGCGAACGGCTGCGAGTTTTAATTGGATCCGCGATCGGATCTACTTTTTACAAAACGGGAACAATACATCGTACGAGAAACCATGCTTCTATATTTCCTACATACTATTAACGCCAGTTGTATACTAATTTACCGAGAACATCCAGTCAAACGATCGAGGTACTGAAACGATTGAAAAAGAATCCCCTGAAAGTCCATTGAAAAGAAGCGTCTCGGCCAACCGATCGAACCGATTCGCGATCGTGCGCGAGAACAGAGACGTAGCCGGTCTGCCGATCGGCTTCGTTATCCCGAGCCAGTCGAACGACAGAATAATTCCCGAACGCGGAACATCGCGTCTCCTGCATCTCTGGCCAGGTCCGTTCGACGCGGCCGGAACGTGCAGCGTACGACGTATAGGTGTATAGGCGTTTCCTTAGGGCCGCATTCCGAAATCGGGAATAGGGCGGCGAATCGAGGCGCCCGCCGGTGCCGCCTTTATTTGCTCATTTCCCTGGAGCGTGGATGTGCGAGAAACGAGGGATCCGCGACAAGGGTATCGTGAAATGGGGAAGGAGAACGTGACGAACGGATGAGATAGAGGAGAGAGGAGGACGAAGATGGACTGTCACCGATGGTAATACATCGTCGCCTTCGTGGCTGCCCTCTTACAGACGGACGTACGGACAGACGGCGAAGACACGGCAGACGGGTTCGCGCAAACACGTGTTACGAACAACAGGTCCGTTCGTAATTCCCGAGGCTCTCTGTTCGGCTCGTGTTCACCTGTCTCTGTCGGTTGGTCGGTGGTTCGCCTGCGCGGATGCTGTCGTCTCGTTTCGATTCTTGGCTCGCACGTCGTCGCGACCAGGTAGCTCTCTTCGAGTCGGTTTCATTCCGCTCGGCTCGGCTTCACGGCAACAGCAGCGGTCTGCAGTCGCCGCGGGGCCCCTCGGCGGACTACAAACGAGCCGTATTCGCCAAATCCAGCTAACTCGAGCCGAACTGAATCGAAGGAATCCGCTCACGGTCCGCTCGTCCCTCGCACGCTCGGAATACAGCGCGTTGCCCTTTAGCTTCGACCGCCTCTCTCACCTTCCCTCCGTGTGTCCCTCGAACCCTACATTCCCTCTCGTTCTCCGTCCTATGCTCTCGAGTATACGCACCCTTCGTCTTCTCTCTGCCTCTCTCTGCCTCCACCACCCACGGTTTTCCTGACGTTCGTTCGAAACGAGAAATTAGCGAGGGAGAAAAGGGCAGCTCGAGCGTGGAATTCTCTCAATCCGGCAGCCCTCTGCGTCTTCGAACTCGTGTGCAAAGAAGAAGGAAAAAAGAGAAGGTGGAAATAGGTGACGAGGCGGCCGAAAGAACGCGAAGAAACATTTCTTAATAGGTCGGACTTACAAAAGGGTGGGTGAGTCGTTCCGCGTGTTCCCTCTTCTCGTTCTTATTTTTCGTTTTCATCTTCCCCTCGGTCCGATTCGATTTCGAGCTTTGAATATTTCCAAAGCGAAAGTGTGGGACTCGGCGCAGAGACAGAAGGAGACGAGGAAGGAGACTGCGACGAATCGAAGGAATTCGTCTCCCGGTGGCAGTCGTATATTTCTTCTTTGAGAGTCGAGGTCATGGCAGACCGGCCTAACGACGCTGCGAGAAATTGGATGGGTCTAACGAGCGGCGTCCTTCCCTCTCATTGCCGCGGTGGCTAATAAATTCATATTCGGAATTAATTAACGACTGATTTAATTATGGCCATTTTTAATTTCTAATCGACGCTCGCGACATTTAGCGCCGATCATCCGGGACAGCATGAAATATGCGAAACTCGATCGAGAATCTACGCGTTCCTTCGAGCTTCGGGCTTTTCGAAACGTTAGAGAGGGACAAAATATTACGTGAAATTTTACGTGTGTATATTTTGATGTATGAAAACGTCCTCGAGGCGGGTAATAATTCATAAGCGTCGGCGAACGTGTAATAACCAACCACGTAGGGTCCTCCGCTGTTCTTTATTTTTTCTTTTCTCTCTCTCTCTCTCTCTCTCTCTCCCTTTTCGAGACATTACGAAAACCTAATCCACCACACCTTCGCTTTAGTATGGAATAACAAGATGTTCGAACGTTCTCGTTCTTCGGATCGACTTGGTCGTTCACAAATTATGCCCAACCGGGTCGTCGATCGCGCGACGATATTTCGTAGACTCCGGACGATTCTATGCCGTGTAATTAAAATCAATGGGAACGATACGACTTGTCATCTTTGGTGGTATAGAACAGTTCGCCGTGTACTTTCGTTCGAGCCCCTCGTCGAATTACGTAGTTACCTAATCGCTTCGTAATTTATCGCGCGAGCCGCGTGTTTAATACACGATTTGAAAATCAAAGAGACACGAGGAATTTACGATCAACCGGATGTTCGATTCCAGGTTATTTCGAGTCTAGTTTTTACTCTGGTTTATTTTCTTTTCGATTTTCAAAGCGTTCGATTTATTATCTATTAGATAACGTATCGAAACCTAGCGCGATGTACCGCAATAAACTCCATACATACAACTCCGACACCACTACAGCAGTAAATACCAATTGCTAGTCCTTCAAGAATAACTCGCGATACGATATTGATCGTTATTGGTGGGATCCTACGATAACCCAGACGTTATTAACATTCTTGCAATTTAAGTAATTTCGATAATTCGAAATTAAAACGTACGTTTTAGTAACGTGTTACGTAAAAATGTCTATTGGCTTATCTTGAGAAACTTGACCTGACGATTAATGTATTTCTATTTCACCGTGCTAATGAAGAGTTATTAATTATTAATTTCCAACCAAGACGAATGAATCGGACAAGACCGTCCAGGGAGACGCGTCGAATCTGCCAAGATAAAGGAAGAGAGAACAGTGGAGAAAGAGAAGAATGGTCGGAGGGCGAGTAGAGCCGTTTAGAACATCACGCAAGTAGAAACTCGTGTATTCGGAGCGGCCGTAATTAGATACTTGGAAGTACCACCGGCGTCGAAGATGCCTCCTGGTCACTCTAAATCCTTCGACGAAATCACGGCAAGGAAAGTGACTACCTCGTCGGCGGCCACAAGGCGTCGAGCTTTCGGCTCTCGTTTATTAGAAGTGACAGTTTACACGAACCGCGCGGACCAACGATCCCGTCGAAAGAGCGGTATGGCGCGCTGGAAATCGAGTATTAATTTGAAAAAAAAAAAAAGAAAAAGAAAGGGAAGGTGACGACCAAGCAGTTTTCAATCGCGATGACATCGTTGTAAAAACTCGCTTTTCATCGCGATACGCGCATAAATTCCAGATAGAAAATGTTGACGAAATCGGTACACCGTAAAGGAGAGAAAGTTTAATCGCTCTTTTAATACGGCGCACGCTTCGGATTTCTAAATTGCAGATTCGATGAAGCAACGAACGACGAAACTTTTCATAAGTCGTAGAGCGCCGCTTTCGAAGATTCAGAGACACTCGAAGCGTTCCCTGAGTTCTACTTCTAATACACTTTGCATAACTTTATTTACCGCCATGCGATAACTCGGCGGAATCGCGTTAGCATCCCGATTGAAATTCCTCCTAGGTTTCACGATCGGGTGACAACTCGCCGAACCTGCAATCTTGCGTAACACGCTATTTAAACGAAGTGTCGAGAGTGGCAAAACAAAACGGATAAGTTACTGGATTTGAATAAGGATCATCGAACACGCCATTCCTCTTTACATCGAGCCACCGTATTCCTCTTTCGCAGAAAATTTTGCAAAAGGAATTGGGAAGCAAAAGATTTCGTACGACGGTAAATTCTTTTTTGACTAAAATCTTTGCAACCTTCGATACGAGCTTCGAGAGTCACGCGAACGTAACAAATTTCCAAGGCAACATCAAAGAGTAAGGAGCACAATCGATCCTTTAGGGACAAGCTGACCCTTGCGAGCGAGACAAAAAGAAACAGGCAACGGCTAAAGTAATTTGATTGATTGAAAGCCACTTACCTACTAGCAGATTTCAATCACCGATTGTTCTCGCCACCAATTACTACCTATTTCTATATTGTATGTCCTTTATACCTTCTACTCGTTAACCATCGTACACCTTTCCAAGCGAGAATAACGAAATTACGTCGCTTATTTTTTCCCTCCCCTGTTCTCTCGGTCTCGATATCGTGGACGCTCGCAACGAGCAGAGAATTAACCGACATAAAAGGTTGTTTCGAAACGTGTACGCGAGCCTTCTACGACCGCGGAAAAAAGTCGCGAACATCGTTACGACATTTTCTTGCGAGTATCTATCCATACGACCCGATACAAGCCGATTCTTGTCCCCGATGTCGTGGCAATCGTACTTTCATCGAACCGCGGATTTCTCCCCGCGCCGCCCCTTACCACCGTGTCACGATCTTCCTCTTCCTTTATCGTTTGTCCAACGCGCACCGTGCGCGCCGTTCAATTTCATCGCAACGAAATCTAGCAGCAAATTAAGTTCATCGATGGGCGATCAACGCGGAGCTTCGCCGAAGTCGTAAGTCCAAGGAGGAAGAGGAAGAGAAGCTTTATGATAGTCGGTTATGACGAGTCGTTAAAGTAATCGTAAATCGTTTGAGAAGTTACAACCTTAATACTATTTATTATAAGGTCATTACGAAATCGATATGTTAAGGATTGCAAAGGTTAGAAGGTTTACGATATACCGGTGGACAATGAAATTGCATTGTTGTTTAAATACATAGTCCGTGGAATATGTAGAAACAGCGCAAATATGGTACACAGTTGTATTAAATTGTTTCGACTTTGTGTTTTAACAGTCTGGCGATTGAAAGCTGAATCGCAAAAGCTGATATTTTAAAGATGACGCGATCTTACTTTTACTACTCTCAGTTAGTTTTATCTTCGTTTCTATACGATCGTTCAAAATGCCTACAAATTAACTACCTTAAACGAATCGTTCGTAGTACAGGCAGTAAAACTGAAACGTTCTATTTCTCAGGTTTCCAAATCGTCTCGAACGATCGATTACCTGCGCCATTATAACCCGTAGCATTCCAGACGGAAAAAAGAAACGAACGTTTGAAACTACAGACACGCAGTTGCTCTAGCCCTACACTGACTCGATCCTTCGACGATCGATTCGCACGATGAAACAGGACGAAGAAAGTCGCTGACACCGACGAACAGCAACAAGAAGAGAAAGCAACAAAGTATTTCGTAGAAGTCATGGATGCGCCCAGTTAATTTCGTTTCACTACCATGTTCAGGATAGCCGAATGGAAACAGACAGAAAATTCTCGGTTTCGTTCGTGTGTAATTTCCAATCGGTTTATGTATGCGATCTACCGCCGTCGCGTACACGGGATGGCGCCGAATTGGCCCGATTTTATGCACCTGGAATCGGTTGGAAAGGAGAAACGAAACGTGGAAGAAAGCAAAGGCGAAACAGAGGGAAAGGAAACGTAACCGACTGACTGCAGTTTAGACCATCTCCGAGGAAATGATAGAGAAGAGTTCGCCGGTTTGCCGTTAATCCTGATATTTAAACGGAACACGGGGGCCGCGCGGCGAGTCGTTCCGATGAAATTCCGCCGCTGAAAAAATATCCTTCGAATTCATGGTTTTGGTACAGTTGTATCCACCACGAAAGACGATCCAAGACGAAAAGACTTGGAATAGGCCTGGGGCCTCGTGCCCGATACCCGCCGATTTCCAGTCGTCAAAATATACGTTCGTCCCGTTTCCAACCGTTTGTCTCTACTCGCAGCCTCGCTTTAGCCTGCTGCTAATACCTGTTGCCCCGTGCTCCACCTAGTCCTATCCGGTGATCGTTGTTGTTGCTGCTGCTGCTTTTTCCTTTCCGTGGCCCGTAGGCTCGCCAACGAATTAGCCATTACCAAAGATTAGAGCGTGCCACGCCACTCGTTTTGCCTCTTCGCGTCCGTTTCGTTTCGTTCGTTTCCTACGTTTATTCGTCTTGGAAACCGACGACGAAGAAAGACTGACGTTTCTTTGTCCGGTACATACGAATGTATATTATGGCAGCAGGGGCCAAAGTCAGTGAACCAGGCTGAGTTCGACCTGTGCCGTGAGAATCCTTCGAGACTGCGTCGTTTTCGAACCTTCCCTTTTATCCTGCCTTTAGATGGGATGAAAAGAGAAGAAGCTCGCGAGGTATTCGTTAGAAACGAGTTGCTCCTTCGGTGCGATTCTATAGGTGGTTGGTTTCTCTCGATGCAGGAATATATCGAGGAGGTTGTTTCGGCATAGGCTCGTTGTTCTCTGTATTCTCGATATGTTTTCGATTGAGCAAGAAGCAGCAGAAGGCGTGTCGACGACGTAAAGGGGCATCGGTTGCCAATATGTATATCCTTTTACGCGGAAAACGTAATTAAGCGTTTCGTAATTGGTATTTAGCGGCGATCGTTAAGCCAATTGGTAGCGGCGCGCGAGTACGGAATGGACGGCCGAGGTCAGATTCGTTGAGGTGTGGGAGAGGAGAGTAAGAGAAAGAGAGAGACCCGCGTGCGATTAGTGTCAACGAGTTAGTGAAAGGAAATTTCTAATTGCATACGTGCCGGCACGATCGTCGAATGAGAAAAGGGATACTCCGTGCACCGCAACGTGCACTCGAATCGACAATCGCGCCCCGATCTCGACGTGGGAAGAGACACGTGGGTTTCTGACTTTCAGCCGAAAGAATCACACGCCCGTATCTTCGTATCTCTCTGCCAAGAAATACGGATTTTTGTCGGTGACGAACATTTGTCTCGGCCGAAAGCTGCTCGTTGGAAACGAATCGTTTCTTTTTTGGTCGGTACATCGATGGTTTTCATGAGAATTAAGGGCTTGGAAACGGAGCGGAAACGAAGTTGAATTTACTCGAATCGAACGGTCGGAGAGTTCGACCGGACAGACACGCTATTTTCCAGAAACTATTTCTGTCGAACCTTTGGGTAGGAATGCAGCTCGTGTGCACGTGTTACTTCGAATCGCGACATGTTCGTTACGCCAGCTATTGCTTCGCACTCGGCATTATGGCTCCGCTTGTACGCCATCTTATTTAAATTCAAATCGAGCAGGTGGCTGAGCAGCTTTACGCTGATTAGTGGAACAGTTCTTGCTCGAATCGTACCTGGTTGTTCTTGGCATTTTGAGTGGTCAGTTTAAAACGTCAGTATCTCTAATTGCGTGTACCGTAGTTATGGCGAATCTCTTCCATTCGATTCTTTCCCAACGTTTACAGCTTTTAACTATGTTTTTCCTATCCTTTATTTCGATACGAGTAAGTGATTTTCTTCGTTCAACTACGAGTAACAACTTACTCGATTACATACTTATCGAGCGTAATAGGCAGCGATAAATACTCGTTCTCGCAGTAAAAACACCTTAACACCGTGTTGAATTTCCTTCGGAGTGGATCAAATCGCTAACTTAGGTACCGAACGAAACCAACCGAAATTTCTCCTCGTTAATCAAATTTTAAAGTTATCTTTGACACGTCTGGATATTTACAGTTCGTTCCCATGCGATGATACGCGATGAGCCGATACAATTGCTCAATATGCCTGAAAGGTTGTTCTACGTCGGCACAGAGAAGACGAGCGAAACGTAGAAAAAAAGCGATCAAGGTCGAATCGACGACTCGACTCGCATTGGCAGAACTAGACTTGGCGTAATTATCGGTTAACCGTGTTCGACGACCCGAGCTAAGCTTTCGTGTTTCAACGATCGTCCGTGTACGGCTTTAGGTCCGGCGAAAAAGATGATTTCCTCGTGGAAATACGCTCGGGTAAACTGTCTCGCCACGGACAGCCATGTTATTATATCATTCGAGAGGAAAGAAGCAAATATTGGGTTCAGCGGGCTGACGGAAGATGTGATTTAAGAGTCTGCGCGGATGTCATTACGTGTATCGCGGTTAAATACAAAGCCGCGGAATCCGTGTATCGTGCGAGCATCGATAACCATAGGTTTATCTTGCGAAACCGATGCGCATTTAACGAAGATCGGCTGTAAAAGTGGTATATATATAGTTGATAGAACGAAGGTTTCGCGTGGTATTTCGATCTTTTCTTACGATCACGAAGCCATGCGAAAAGAAGGGGCGTCGATGAGATGGAAACGATGGTTTTATAACAGCAAAGGTGATATTCTTACCTCAACTGCCGGTCGGCGTTTGGCGAATTGTACTTCGCGGTATTTTATCGCTACGGGTCTTTCCAAGTACGTAATTGCATTTGATACGCTTTATTTGGTTCCTCTTTCCGATTATAGCGTGGATTATCGAGTCCGTTGAACGAAATCGACATAGGTTGATCGTTTGCCATTTTACGTACGAACGAATTGAAAATATGTGAAATTATAAAGCATAAAATCTGGAAAGAGTCATTACGATTTGATAAAGAATAATTGATGATTGGACGCTTAATTATACCGTAATAAAACGCTTTTAAAAGTAATTCTTTGAACTCGAAATTTTCATGGAAATATATTTCCATCAAAAGTTCCATCATGTAATAAAATTCAATTAAAAGGGGCTCGTTAATAATATGTTAAAATACGATTTATCCCAATTACTTTCTCTCGCGATGATATGGAAGAAAAGGGACATTACAGTTCGTTTCAGCAATTAATACTCGTTTTCATGGTCCAGTAAACTGGCCGAGGGAATTCCAATATTAATTACGTCATTCCAAATCGATGATCTTACAGGTCGAGCAAAGGCTCATTAAATACCCATGACTACTGGCTCCTATCTCGCTGTCGGTACGACAGGTACGTCTGGTAATCGCTTAAGAACATTATAGGGCTTACAGTTTCGCAACCACTAGCGGAGTATCAAAGTTCCAAGCCCGATCGACTCTTGTAACCAACGATGCATTAATCGTCGCGCAGAGACAAACGAGGCAAATCCGTTGACACGGCCGTCGAATCGAGCCTCTAAGAATTAATAACTGTCGGCCGTAAAATCGTTAATGTTCCTTATTATTAATAATAGAGTCGGAGGCGACCGATACCGACCGTTCTTACGCAAAGGTGGCGAACCAAACGTTTCCTACTGTTCAACGTCTCCAGTTCCTTAATGAATCGATCAGCTTGAATTATTTTCTCGCGGTTACAGGGGCCTTCGACTCGATCGAGTACCTTTACGATGAATAAATACAGAGAGACATTGATAGATTAAGTAAAGACGCATCGATATAACATAGCGATAACAAAATACTGCCAGTGTGTCGTCCGACCCCTGAAAAAGCTGTTTAACTATGTATACGACGCTAACAGAACGTCGTGCTATACTCGTATCGTAACCTTCGAAACGATATGACTCGATGAAAGCTTCGAAATCTTCCACAAATAATAGCGTTTGGCAAATAAAACGGATAAATATCGAATATCGTTCAACTACGAGAACGATCTCATACATGTTAATAAAATCAATATCTGTTCTCGCATTACCATCGTGAGTTCCTTTCGAAACAAAAAGAATTTACGATCTACGTCCAAACTAAACTACCTTATTCTATTTTTCTATCTTTCCAATATTCTCGTTTGATCCACAGAAACGTTATTCTGATCTAAACTTATCATTTGCCACTTTAACCCGTTGTTACTACCTTGTCCCGCCCTGATGCAAATGGCAAACGGCGATTTTATCTTCGCTCGAACTCGCCCCTTAATCTCAAACTTTCTAGAAGAAACGAAAACGTGCTAATCAAAAACGAGAAAAAAAGAAAGAAACACGACCGTTGCCAAAGCAAAACAGCGTAACGACGATCTTGCTGGTAGCTGAAACGACCAATGGTATTTACATATATCTTGACTTCAAATATGGCCTGGTTTTTCTTCGCGGTGTATTACGGATTATCGAGAAAGTACATTACCGGTTCGCGTTCTTGTGACATAAATATTGAACGTCCAACTTGGCTCGACTGGCGTACTACCATATTCGAAAAGCTCATTTCACCCGATCTTATTGACATTTTCAAGCGTTCGGTATTCGTCGATCGAACCTAAACACGATCGCGTAAATTATTAATAAGCCATCGATACGCACACGGGATCTCGTCGCGTTTCACCGCGTGATAACCAACGCTTTATGCGCGTTTTATGATTCGTCGTTTTTTTTTTTTTTTTTTTTATTTAAAAGAGAAACTGCACGTTAACGAACGACCAGCCGTTATGCCCAACGATTCCCTGATACTTTTCGCACCACCGATCACGCGTTATTTATCGCCAGGCGAATAATATTTCCTGCTTCGAAAAATTTGTTTTCGTTGAATATTTTATATGCCTAGGGCTCCGTACGTATATACGCGAAACACGAATTCTTCTACGCTGTATATTTGCCATTTTTCGAATACTTTGCATTCGCGACTTTTCCTGCATATTTAATGTCCTCCCTGCTGGACGAAGTCGCCCGTTTGACCCGTTTCCACGGACCCGGTAGCTAGGCGTAGCTGGTACTTACGCTTGCCATCGTAATGGGCGTGAATTATGTTCCTCCGTCGGGCGATGGATGAATAATCATGCAGGAATTGTATATCATTAATGGTAGAACATGCGCTAGGCAAAGGAACAGAGTATAAAATCCTCCGAAGATTAATAAACTTAAACTACTCGCTACTATCGGCTTTCATGTTGGATAAACCAAACCTGACCTCACCAAAAGCTATATAACGCGGCTAAAACTGTAGAAAAACTAAAACAGCATCCGCCATTTGCCTGACCAGATTAGCAACACGCGTTTCAAGGCAAAATGCAGATGTATCGAGGATAAAAAGTTTTATTACAGAAATCGTTCTCGTAAAGCAACCTATAGGGCTGTAAGCGTCAGAATAACAGGTACGAAGCCCACCAAGCACCGGGTAAGACACAGCAGGCGTTAGAAAAATTCTAACTGACTGCCCACTAACGACACGTTCGACAATGGTCGTTAAGAAAGTGTTCGATGACTCATTGGCAGACTTTTCTTTTTATACCGCGCATTCCTCCTTTATTGCGTGGTTTGTGCCCGCGATACGTCGATTATTTTATAGCACGTCGTATAAATACGCTGTACCGGCTCTGACATAGCCTAAAATATAGTAGCAGTTGTTCGAAATCTTTTGCTTAATTTAACGAGAGACGAGCGAGTGAGAAAGATAGAAACGGCTGAATAAGAGACGCGAGATAGGGCAAAGGCTAGGATATGCTAATTAGATTACAAGCGGGTGTAGCGCATGCCAGTTGCGCGAAAATGAAAAGACCAACGCGGCATAAGTACCAAACCAGTCCGTGAACTAGACAACTAATGCAACTCGGCAACATTCTATTCGTTAATGCGATGCATTTTTCATTGAACGTTCGCTACGTCGCGATTCGACCAACGAGAACGATCGAAACGATCGTTTCGTCCCGTAGAAATATTACTTCGTAATTAAGCGTTCGCGCCGCGACGATACAAACATCAAAACTCGCTCAACGGTAGTCCCAGACGTTCAAATGTATCAAAGCCACGTTGGAAAGAGTAATTATTAATAACCGTTCGTTGTGACAGGCCTGATTCTTGCGCGTGGTAGACGCGCAACGCGCGCTTACACAGTTACAGCGACATTACACGATTAATTATTCGCATTGTTACGCCTTAGTCAGAGATGCATGCGCAATCGGCGGAACGATCGGTTCGTGAACTGCGCGCGAGTTAAGGTCGATCTACGGAATCTTCTATGTAGCGAGCAATATTAAGAAATCGTGAAGCGGATGAAGAAATTCTGTACAATTGATTTTGGATCGTGAAACGTGAGTTTGACGTATCGTTACTTCTTCTTTTCTCGACATCTTTTGAATTGTCGGAAATGTCTCTCTGAATTGTCAATTTAATACGCTATTGCTTCTCGTTTTTCCGTATCTTTTGAATTTTTTATATTTATTATAATTATTTATAATTTTTTGTACTTATTACAAAATTTTCAGATGTTCGTTATACTCGGTACTCATTAAATCGACACTTTCGTAAATTCCGAGAGCAAACGTCGCCTCGTTTCCGAATATCCTCTCTCATAAATGTCGCACCGAGTCGAAAGTATATGAAACTTCTGCCACTTTCATTGCGTGTAGTCTGCATATGACATTATCGAAGCAGTCGCATATTCAGGTGTTTCTATAAAAACTTAAACACTTACGAAGCAGCAAGCTACTGGATTTATGTTAATTAAGATATCCGTCTGTCCCAATCACTTTTTCTCGACTCGTGCAGACTGCGATCATCGACGTTTAACACGCTTTTTAGTTTTGCATGCGATTTACAGCTGATTGCCGATGAAAGCTACCAACTGCGACATTTGTAGCTGCTAATAAACGATAAACGATCTGTTTATTATAACTTCGTCTAAACCTTTGACACGACAGACGAAAGTCTCGCGAGACTAAACGCAGTATCGAAACTAGAAATACATTTAAATATCTCGTGCCAATTAAATTATTTAGGTCGAGCATACATTTTTTTTCAATCAGTTTCTCAATCGATATCGCTACCGTTTATAAGCTGGTCACAAAAACAAGAAAATAATTACGCTTCTAAGAATTAAATAGCGAAAAGTTGCCAAGTCCTCGACTTATAACTGGAATCCGGATTTTTTACTTTTATGCCAATTAATTTAATCGCGTTATTAACAACTCTTTTCTCAATGTAATTCCTAATTAAACTAGCTAGGCTGAAAGGAAAAATCATTATTTGTAGCAAACATTGGCTGGTGGAACGCGGAGAAAACGATCGACTTAAAATGTAAAAAGAAAAAACATGGTGTCAGCTATCTCGATACACAGTTGTTTTGGCTCTTTATAACGCTGTTTGCGTCTCATTATCGACCGTGAATACACCGTTGGGTTTGCCGTGCGAGACGTTCGGTCGCAGTTTTAATTACCACTCCTACAACACCCCTATCTTATCTCGAGCAACGCGACGAAGTTTCTTTGAGAAACTGGTACACGAGGTGAACCTCCTCCGTTCACCGCAGTTCAGCCGCGTTTAATATTCCGACGCGTGAACGTCGTATTAAATCACGTGGATCCTATCAACCTTGTCGATCTTCCCTCAACGACGAGATTTACGGTAAATCGGTTAGCAATTTTCTGGGAAGAAAGTTTCTGCTTCTTCTCGATTTTCCGGCGATCCGACGCGTCGGTAGTATCGTCGATTATTAGAACGATCACGCTTTACGCAACGTCGAAAGAGTTCGTGACGCTGTGCGATGAAATTGACGGCGGCGAGAAGGCGTGAGAGATCGTGGGGATCCGTGCGATCTATCCGTGTTTGCGAATTGTTCGTGGACGATAGGTCGAGGCAAGCGGCCAGAGGTAAATTGAAATCGAGACGGACCAGCACGAAACGGTTTCGCTTTTGAAACACCCGGCCACGAGACGGGTCGCCGTTAATTAAGAAAATTTGCATGATCGTAATCGTGGCTCGTTAAGCGGAACGATTCTTAGAGCCGCGATTCGGACCGCCTCCCGATAAATCGGTTTCGAACCGGGAGTATCGAGAATGCCGCCAGTCGGTTTCGAAAACGAGCGTAAAAGCCGTAGCTGGGAGGGACGAGACTCGGTTGTTGCTAGCTCTCGATGGATCGATTTCTTTGCGACGTTCCGCGTACAGTGTGCCGCGTCTCCTCGCGTCTCGACTCTCATGATCATGAAAGTGTAATTGCCGGGGCAACAGGGACAACCCGTTGCTACACGTTACGTGTACACCGTGGCTGATTATTCGCTCATAGAAAATTCATCGTTGAGACTAATTGCGACTAATGGCCTGGGACTAGGATCAGCCGGGGTTAAGCTGGCAGTTGGATCGATTGCGAAAACCGATTCGAAGGCGTCGCTACGGGAGCTCGACACGGCAAAACGACACGGAGAGACGAAGACGGAGGATGATCGAGAACCGTGTAAATACGACAGCTAGAGAATCGACGAAGATAGGAATAGAGCTTGAAACAAAAGACACGTCCTCCTCCTCCTCCTCCTCCTCGTCGTCCTCTTTGTAGTTGTGTCATCGTTGTCGTCGAGCATTATCGTTGCCGTTATAGTTGCATGCTCGTGACTACAATAGCCGGCCCCATGGAAAAGGAGGCTGCCAATCGAGCAGATTCAAGCAGTTCCTGCTAACTTTCTCCTCTCTCGGCTGCGGCGAAACTCGGCTAGCTTCGAGTCATGATCTCTTATGTAGATCTACTTACTTCTTCCTCGTCCACCACCACCTCCACCGCGTCTCAAACTAACACCATCGTCACACTTCGTGTATACTTGCTCGTCGCTTCTCCTCTTCTTCCTTCTCGCTGTTTCTAAGCCCTAGCGTTACCGGCTGCTGCCGCTTTTACGATCGTTCTTGCTCCGGAATCGCTCGCTTACCTCATCTCGTTGCAAGATATACCGGCGATCTTTGGAGACACGCTGCGCTTTCTCGTCTTTCTAGCCAAGCTCGTTTGCCGGCTGCACGGATTCGGGCAATCGGACGCGCACGATCCACCGTTTCACACAGCGAGACTCGCAAGAAATCGGCTTCTTTTAAAAGACGCGACACCCGTTACGCTGGCGCTCGTGACGAGAGATACATTGTCGTCCGCGCGAGCTTAGCCTCGATCGAATCCTTTCGCTTCTGGGTAATTTACGTGAGATTTAAACAGGGATACGTATGTATACTATATGCGTGTACGTTTCGTTATTACGAAAAGGATCAGAGACAATAATTTCGCTAGATTATAGTCTAATAATCTCGTAAATTTGAAATCTCGTAAGGAAACAACGAAACTCGAAGATTTTTTTAGAAAGTTGGTTCTCGGCTGTGCGATATGTGTAAAATGGAAAGTGAATAAATTCAAGCTAGCGAACGACGTTCGAATCGAACGGTAGGAACAAACAGTAGCAGAGATTATTGCCGGGTCGCACGAAAACCATCTTCCTCGGACGCTGAATGGCCATTGCGCGCGTCAATTCAGCTCCTCGTTTCATCTCTAAAGTTGCTCGCGCCGCGTAGAAAGTTGCCAATTAACTTTGACAAATAAGCGATCGCCGTTTTGCATAAGAAATTTATTAAATGCGTGCTCCCCTTGTCCGTAAACGCCGTGCTTACCACTCTCCCTTTCCCTTTCGATCTCCTTCTCGTTCTATAGAAAACCAAGATGACTTTCAGCATGAAATTCGAACCATCTGGTTATTCCTTCGTATCGTAACTGCTTGCAATTTGCTTGCTCGTTGCCGCAAGACGCCCTGGCGCCTTCTTACGCGAGGCCAGACACGACCAACGATTAATCGATCACGATCGAGCTTTCACAGCGTCCACAATGGCGAACAGCGACAAAAGTTCATCCATCGTGTCGATGGTTTTTCGATGAAAGCCTGTATAGGCGACGACGGCGATCCTTTTTAAATGTCGTCTCGAGTCCCTCGTCTCGTTTTCGCGTTGCACAATCCGAGCCTCGACGACCTAAATAATTACAAAGACCGTACAATCGGCATTCCTAGCGACGCCTATGAGAAACACCTACGCCGCCGGTATAGTCTCCGCGTAGCCACCTAGACCGGCTGTACACGATTTTGCATTCGTTTTATCTCGTTTTATCTCGTTTTGCTCTCGATAGGCGAGCCGCGTGACCCAGATTCGGTGTTGCCGCGGAGAAGCTCGAGGGAATTCCCCGCCATTAGACCGCGGCTTCGATCTAACGAACAATAGAGATCCGCGCGAACGATAGAGCCCACAGCTCACCCTTCTACAACCGATAGTAACCGCCCTTTATTTTATTTTTCGACCGAGCTTTCCAAAGGTACAGGCCTCTCCATTCTATGTAGATACACGGGACGGCCTCTCTCGACGGTCTACCGCTCTGGTTTTCGCGCACGCAGCGCACCATCGGACTCAGCCGCGATTCAATGGCCTCTAAATCTTGCCGCTCTATGAATAATTTACGCTTGTCGCGCTTTCTAATTGACAATTAGCCGCGACAAATAGCATCATAAAGCTCGCGAGTAAACGCGATCGACCTTTTTCTCTGCTGTGTTCCGCGCTGTGTGTTCTGCATTTGTACGTAGCTATGCGTTTTACTTCGTTCGACTTCTTCTATAAATTTCCGCGTATTACGAAAGCACCGTGGATGTACGGTGCGTGCACGTTCGCTGTGAATTCTGGTCATTTTTCTCGGCAGGCGATCGAGGAAATTAAGTTGCGTTTATTCATTGTATCGTGCGTATTCGTTTCTAGATTACCAACACAATCGTAAGAGACAATTCTTCGAGTCGCTCGCGTCATCGCATCGGTCGATTGCTTATGCTTCTACTCCTCCACAGAACGTAAATTCTCTGCGTCGCGAAAGGGCAATTCCTCGTCCCTCTTCTCGATATCCACCTACGATAAATTGAAATCACCCCAAGTTAGAACAAAGCAATCGATATCGTAGCCGTTGAAACCCCTAAACTCCCTCGATAACGACTCAGCCAACACATTGTCGTAAGAGAGGTCGCATCGACATCCCTGCGTATCGAATCGCGATCTCGTGAAACAGCGGCCTGACTCTGGTTCTGACAGTCGCACGGCCAGAGAATGATATCATTGCGGCGTTAAGGAGTGAGTCATTTCCTATCGACGTTAAGAAGGACGATCGAGCGACGCGTTTCGTCGTGGAGGCAGCTCGCCTCTCTCACCCTTCTTGCGTTTTTCGAGTCTTCGAGCATCGTTGAACCCGACGTTGATTCGAGTCCAACCGCTTCACCTCGTTACGCAATCGTCTCTCATCGAGAGGATGCTCGTGGTACGTGAACTTTGCATGACACACGCGCGTGTACGCGCGTTACGACGAGTCTGGTTAGATTCTCTTTCGTCGTCTTGTTTCAAAACGACATCTGCGGCACGCTGATTCCAGGAACGAGGAAAAGTACATCTGCGATGATTTCCTACAACGGTGAACACGTGTGTCGAGGGGTGGAGAAACGCGAGAAAAGGGGAGCAAGAGAGAAGGCTTTTTTGCCGTCGATGCATAAATTCCGCCGACTTTGCGCGCTCCGTCTCATGAACCCCGAGAATCTGGGGTAAAAAGGGTCGGACAGGTTTACCAAGGTTCTTCTTTGTCCGCCACCTTGTTATCGTTGTGTGCTCCGGCATGCACGTCACCCTGCTTGCTAATTTATCGATTACCCTTTCCTGCGTTTCGCTCTTTCGTGAGAATCGTACAGCTACTTGTTCTTATGCTTTTTACGTCGGGAGTCGATGGTTGGAAAAGTCTCTTTGCTGATTCTCCGTTATATAATTCGGAGTTCGTTCTTCGCATCGTCACAAAAATACTATCGAACTCTATTTCTGTTAATTTACCCGCTATTTCGTAACTTTGCAGACGTAAGTAAGAAAGAAGAGTAATTAATTACGATGTTTTTTTCCAACAGCGGATAGAATGTTAATCATAGACGGTTGGTCGTTTATTCGCTTAGAACGTCGAATTCCCATAGAATTTGGAAATTTTATTTTCCTACTACTATATCTTTTACCTAGTCGAAGAGAGACAAATTTGAACGAACTATGTATATAGAATTCCGTAAACGTACAAAGCTAACAGGTTCACGTAAGTGTCACCAATTGAATATTTAAATTCAACAGGAACGCCAGTCGTCGTTCAGTAGCCAGACAATGTAGACGTTACCAACAAGTTCGACTAAAGGGACTTAAACGATGCATAAAAACGTCCCAAGTCGATGTGTAGGTGCGTAAAAGCAACGAGAAGCGATTGATTTCACGTCACGTACGAAACAATCGTCGCGAAGACAAGAAGAAGGTGTTAGGCCACGGTCAGGGCCACGCGTATTTCGACAGTAGGCACGAATAATCGCGGAGAACACGGGCCACGAAGCTCGGTTCCGAATGGTATTCATTGTAAAATTCGCGATTCTCCGCGCGTTCGCGTGGAACACGAGCCGGAGAAGGTCCGTGGAACCCAACGACGAAAGACGTCTTGAGGTCGCTCGTCTTTGCCATATCAGAGGAGTCGAATCAACCACGGTGCTTCAGAATCGCAGACACGTAGCCATGAAAATATTTCGGTTCTTTCGGCATGGCCCGTGGTGAAAGTGGTTCGTTCGATTCTTGGAAGCGACGATTCAACGAGCGCGATAAGCGAATAATTTTTACGTAATCGCAGGATTCCTCCGTCGTTACGCGAATCGCAAAGTGCGAACGCTTCGCGTTTCGAGAATTCGAGCGACGCTTCCCTTCGAGTCGAGAATCTCGGTCGTCGGCCCAACCGTTCTCTCGAAATCAGAGATTTTGTTCCCTCCGTTAGGAACGCGCACTGTTCTCAACTTCTATTGTTACCGTTACGATTTATATAGAAACAGCGAGGAACCTTTTGCGGAAGCACCTCGTTCAGAGGGAAGAGAGATCAAACGTGAACGTTATCGACGTAAAAGGGCTGGAGGCAACGCGAGACAGAAAGAAACACCACGCCAGCGGCCAGCGGCTACGTGATCAGCATATCGCATGCGGATCTCGCGGGTCCCGTGAGAAGCTTTCGCGCTGTGATCGTTAAAAAGTTGGTCGACTTTTCGTCGCGCTAACCGGCCGGTGAAATACGGTACGAATATTATAGATACGTCCCGGCCTCGTAAAACAACGACTCGCTTTATGGCGTATCGCTATTTATCTGGCGAATTTATCTCCTCTACTTTCTGTCAGCGTAATAACGCGGATAATTTATGCGCCGCGAGGTGAAACTTATATAAGGAACCACGCCGACGATATTTCAATTTCGCCTTTTATTTTCGGGCTCGTGACCGTTCGATGCGCGATTTCACGACGAGACATCCTCCGTGGAAACGTGGCCGCGTGGCAAGTGGTCCGATCGTCGCCTCTTAAAACGTTACCCACCTGCGAAACGATTCGCGTTATTTTATCATAAACGGTTCGAACCGACGAAATCAGCTCGCGCTCGGTAGCAACCGGTTCCAAGAGTACGCGCCCATCGCCATCCAGTCGTAAACGTCGAATGGAACAGCCGAAACGCGAACCAAGTTAACGTCGTCCACGCCGGGAATCGTTTCGCACCAGGATTTGCTCGTCCGCTGCGGGTACTTCGAACAGGACAAAATTTTACTCCCTTTTATGAACACCAACCAACGGCCACTTATCGCTTTCGCGTAAAACTGTCGAGTAGAGGAGATTGCGGTCTTCTCCTTTCCCTTTTACTCGATTTCGGCGTACGATCGATTTGTCGAGTTTTTAACAGATTCGTTTCCTTCGGATTTTACGAGTTAGAATATTTGTCATCGACTTTGATAACATACCGACTTCCTTTTAATATATAAGTGGGTAGAAGCAATATATATTTCCTTATATTTATATAATTATATTTTCGATGTATATTTCGGTAACACTGTTAAGTTTTGACGCGGTCCACGGAATCTTAAATTCGCTAAAAAAAAACAAAAAATGACTCATCACACTTTTTGCCTGAGAGTCAAGTATAATATAAAACTAAATATAAGCTAATATGAAACAAAAAACATTGTGCGTGTATTACTTCCAAAATGAAATGAACTTATAAAACGAAAGAAACTTTTCGGACAACCTAATATACATATCATGTACATCGGTTATTCGTTACTCGACCAATTTCACGTTCACCACCTGCGATTGCTAGCGGCTTGCGTAACTTTTCCCGCGCGCAAAAGTCCCAGATGACGCGACGTTCGATTCGTTTATCCTCAACGAGGATGCCGCCTATGCATATTGTTTTTCCGGGCGACAATAACGAGTCCGGATGATTGGTTTCTAGTTCATGAAGCGTGCATATGCTGCGAACAGCTGGCGCGGGTTCGATAAAATTCATAATGATGACGTTCTTTGATCCAATTTTCTGGTCGAAACAAATCCATCGGATCGGTTTTATTACCATCCACCTCGACGCCCCATCAGGGTATTCGTTGCGGCCAGGATTTCACCGCGTACAATTCACCGATCCTGTCCTCTACTCAAATATTTTCAAACGGTCGCAACGTGCGTGGCACCGCGAAACCGTGTGTATCTCGTTGAGGTTCGCTCCACGCCGATGTAATTAATTAAACGTTATCCTGACAATTGAATATTGCTGTTATTATAGGATATATCATGCCGGCTCTCTCGCCTGATACAACGTAACAATGTAACGCGATTCGATATCGACGCGTTAATTTCTACACAGCTAACTAATTCATAGCACCGACTACCTCGACTACCTCGGTTTTCAGTCATTTGTTTATTTACGATCACTCGTTTAGAATCGGGCATCATTATCACGATCGCAATTAGAAACACCATAATTACTCCAATAATTCGAAACCAATTGGATTTCGGCTTATCCCTGCGAGCATTGCGGTTCATCCGACGGACGCGTTGAAATATTCTGATAAATATCGTCAAACGGCAACCGAACAAAGAGGATTATTCCTTTCCTAAACATTTATATCTTATTTCTAATTACTCGTATTCTTCAAACGTCGTTCGATTCTGTTTACGGCCTCGCGAAGCTGCAAAAAAAAGTCTCGCCGTTTCATCCGCGAGACGATTCGCTTTTACTAGATCTGGCTATGCTAGCAGCCAAGTTCGCTACCACGATCGCTCGATCGATTTGCATACGCAGTAGAGCGCTAAAAGGCGTTCGTTTCCCTGGCAGATAAGGACAGACCGATTCTCGAAGCGGAAGAAGATAAATATCGGCGAGCCGGCCATTGCGAATCAAACGTAGAGGAACGGTAAAAGAGAACCGCGCGTACCGCGGCGATGTAGTTTTTCGCCTTATCGATCGACTTTATAGCCGAAAGAAGGCATAAACCTTACTTATTACCACGCCCACGGTTTACGCGGACTATTAACGTGCGAAGCTAATTCGCATTGTGCCGCTCGCGACTCGGTCACAGCCGAGCCAGAGGAATCTGGGCCACCGGCTAAACACCGGTCAATAAATCGAGGCATTATCGATACTGGGAGAAAGCGTTCGATATTCCGTCGCGTCGATCGCCGTTATATTACGCCATCGTGCGACACACCGCCCCTGTTCGACTTTGTTCTCTACACGTCTCGAAGTACTTACGTTCTACGTTGAACACAAAGGGCCAAGGAGAAAGAGAGGTAAAAGCGCAAAATTCTCATGGGTGTGCATTAACACGCGCCTAAGCTAATTAAAGCTAAATCAGTTGTGCGTGGGCGAGCACAAAGGCTACTACTCTGCGAAGAAAACGAAGTCGGTCATGGTGCACCGACATTAAGCTCGCTGCACGCGCGCACACGCGCTCTTCGCGTGCCTCTTTATGGAATCCCTGAACAGGGAAAATTGCAGTGCGAATTCCCGGTCGTTATCCGTTGGCGAATCGAACTTTTACCAGAGATCGAGGCGACAAGATGGAAGTTGGAGTTGGGCCCCCCGTAAAAAGGGACAAACGTTACCAGTGGATCCAGCGGAAAAGGGAACGGTCTTCTTTTCGCTTCCGATCCCGGTTAATTGCTACCGCGGACAATTAACGTAATTGTTTTTAACTACTTACGGCGAACGTCGGTACGTTCAAGATGGTATCGACCGACTGTAAATCTTGCCAACCACCGAGCTACTTGATCGCTACCTGTCGCGGAATCGCTTGTTCGTTCGGCTACTTGGAAAGTAGCTCCCGTTCTCTCTTTCGACATTGCTCTGCAGAATTCAGAATTCTATTTACGAGTACGAGGTTTTCCAAGGAAACGATGCTCGTTTAGATTCTTGAGCAAAAGTTCACGAAAGTGACGGAACTTCGACAGCAGCGCGATAACTCACGAGGTATCGCCGAGGTGTCTGGTAGAACTCGAATGACTGGTTCAGTCGAAAAGCGGATTTTTTCAAAAAGTTAAGTACTCGAAACTACGCGTTACGCCGCTATATCGTTACGTCCTTCGTTTTATAGAAGTTGTAGCTGAATAGCGTAAGAAAATAATTTGTTTGAGAAATTACGAAACGAAGGTTAGCAAGTAGCTCGGAAGTTTGTAGAAGAGAAGAGGAAAGATCGAGAATTAGATAGTATAATTCCCTTCTTTCGTACATCCGCGTGACTTTTTCGAGCAAACGGAGCACGTGGCACGATTTATCGGCACGCAGGCAGGTATCAAGCGTCGACCAACGGATTCGCACTTCCGTATGTGTCTGAGAGACAACTGGCACAGTCCGTAGCAGGTGAAATTGGGCTTAGACTCGCCTTCTGCGAGAAAGCTATCGAACTCTCTTGTTTAGCGCATTGCACACCTGTCGCGCACACGGAATGATACTTATTCAGCATAATAGATTCGAAAGAGCGAGCCATTCGGATCTTATACGGGTTGAAATGTTCAGCTGTTCAACGTTCATCTTCGATCGTTACGCTTGCGAACGAGGATGTTGAACCAAAGTGTGCCTCGATCGTTATTCCTTTCTCGATGAGATTTATCGTTTGCGCAATTATTTACGATAGTATAAGCCCGGTACCTAATCGTCGTCAATTTTAAAAATAATTTTAATAGCGACATATTGTAACGAGGCTTCGTTTATTTCAACAAACCATTCGCATTCGTTATTGTATATATAATGGTAAGCTATGTGCACACTTCTAACTTCAATTATATGATTATAAGGCAGCATTTACGATTATTTTCTAATATGATATTTCATAATAATATTCGTAGATTACCCCTCAAAGATATGGATGCAAACACAGTGAACCGTTAGATGCAAGATTTGTTCTCATTTTTTTTTTTTTTTATTGGTGTTCTAACAAAAATGTTTTTCTATTTATCGGTTATATTCAAAATGCCCTAACTGTCAATTTTCATAGAAATTTTACAATTGTAAAAAGTTCAAGCGCACCGGTCACCAATGACCACCGTGGCCGGTCATATATGAACAACGTGGCAGTCAAAGTGTTAACGTTGTATCTTGTTTTGGTTCCGAGGGATGACAATATTTTTAGACGATTAAAATAGAAGAAAATAAGGCAATTGTTGCCTTAAGACGAAAAAATAGGAAATTGGAAGCCTGAATCGATTCGAAATCCGTTCTGGTAGATGTTACGAGAGCTCCGTTAGTTTCCCTGTTCCATTCCGATGTCTTACAGTTAATCCCTGAATGCCAAACGTTTGTAATGCCGTCTCAGTGCGAAGCAACGTCGCGCGCAAAGCTATCTTTGGATATTTCTAAAAATGTCCTCGAACGATGTTCAAGCTATCCAACATTCTGAGATAATTTTATGCTACTCTTGGTTTTCATCGAGAAAGTCTCGATCATCCCGAAATCAATTTTATAATGCTCGCAACATCGATTATCGACGCCGTCTAAAATTTGTGATTAATATCTAGTAGAAGCGAATATTATAGCTTTTAATTTGCTTCCGTATCCAAGTTGCTTAAATGTTCGATGAAAGAGATATCCTTACCGCAGCGAAAGTCTTATTTTTGGTGACAACGGTGGATCTCCGATGAAAAATGTGTTAACGAGTGAAAAGGGATATTTAAAGTAACTCTGAAAGTCGATAATCCCGTCAGAGCGGATGCAGTTGAAAAAACGAGGCAAAACGATGGCTGCTCGCGCGTATCTGCCAAAGTTTACGGGATCGAAAGCATAAATGTTGCGTTACAAACGAGCATAGGGCCCGCCTCTCCGACAGGCGTTCATTCCGTGGACCGCATATTTCCTGTGTGCCGGCGCGCAAAGTAACGGGCCAAACAAACGACGAGACACGAAAAAACGCCACCGTGGAACCATGGATGGGGACTTGTTCCGAATCATTGCCCGCAATTTCTTATTCCCTCGTAACCGCAGGGACAGCGAGACTCGTGGAGGAGTCCCTGAAAAGAAAAGAAAAAGGCAACGAAGGAAACGGTCCACGGTGATTTTAAATATACCTCGCGAAACCTGTGCAAGGGGTTGAAAAAGAAAATAGGTTAACCGTGATTCTTCGGGTAACGATAAAACGAAAGCATTAAAGGAGCGATCGTCTAGCGTCGCCTCGTGACTCGAAATACCTGTCCAGCGCTCATAAATAAAACAACAGCCACGCGTTACCATCGAAATCGATTTCATTACCATGGCTTTTTCTTTTATCTCTTATCTCTTACCTCCTTTGACACCGTCCTCGTGAATTCTCTAGACTTTGCGACTGGCAGACAGGTTCACCGTCAGCTGATTAATCCTTTCAATCTAAACGCTATCAATCCCGTTGATTACAAACGACACGTGTGCGCGCGATCGAGCTCGCGATTAATATGCACCGCCGCATGAAAGAGGATTACCAAAGCCGGATGACGAATGATCGCAGCCACGGCTACGGATTCTAAGAGGGTTGACATTAGTTTAGGGTTTACTTGCCGATGACAGTGGTTACGCGACGTGTACAAAAGGACGAAGGGAGGAAACAAGAGGCCACGGTGAAATATTGGAGAATGATTTCATAGCGGCATTCCTCGGAGAGCGAGAGAGATACCGCGATGCCCATCTGGAATAATAGAATACCATTTCCTATTGTGTTCCTATCCGTCTCTCTTCCTCTCCACCAACGCCACTAACTACCTCTCTCTGCCTCTCCGCTTCTCTATCCACCACTACGTACGTACCTCTCGTTTTCTTTCTTTCCCTTTCAACCTCCCCCTTTTCTGTCCCACATCCACCTCTCTTCTGTATACATACGTACACACTACGCGGTGTATAAACGTAGACACAAATAGACGCGTGTGAGAGCCTAGATAAAGTGCAGCCACCTTCCTCTCTTGTAATGTGGTACACCTACGGTGGGCAACAGGCATTATGCTGGTCGGCGCGTTTTACCAAAGATTATGCAGCCCGCACACGTATGTCCGCCGTATTATGGCCGTTCAATTCCCGTGGAATCCACGGTACCGTCCTTCGAACCCGTGTATCTTCGAACCCGAGAACTCCTGAAAAGGCGTCCCCATTCAAGGAGCCGTCGCTTTCCACATCGATGTCCACTCTTTCTCTCTCTCTCTCTTTTCGTCTCATGCCGCGGATTCAAGAGACACACGCGAACAAACCGGACGCACACGCGCGCCACGAGCATAATTTGTCGACCATTGAAATGCGTAATGACGCGAGTTAAGCACGTACTACGAGCGAGAGTGCGGCTCGTGACAAAGTACGCGAGCCATGGAAACGTAAGGAAGCGAGAACGGGTCCGAGGAGACGGCCCCGCGGTACGATTTTCCACGGGCATTCCCGCGTCCATTTCGTACGGGCAGGTGTCTCGTGGCACTTTCAATTATTACGCGGCCACAGAGGAGAAAGGAGGTGGTTCTCGCTTCTCTCCTCTCGATGGTAGTATAATAATGGATAGTCTTTTAAGATTCCAGACGTGGTCGAAACAATGAGGGATGAGGGGAGGGACCATTGTCTCGGCGCCTCGAGATCGCCCGTGTATCGAATTCCAGGATACGCTCAGTGGCGTAGCCGACCTGTCTCGACGATAGATCTGCCGGGATATCCTTTGTCTGTTAAAACGCAGATTAAGATCGAGGAGTATTTCGCTGCGAGTGATTCGAAACGTGTAATTTTTAAGACTTTTAGAAGAGGGAAAGTCTTCAAAGCGATGCGTCAGTTCGGCTGGAAAGGTGGTGTATCGGTGGGAAGCCGTGGGAAACTGAATCTGCATAAATTACGACGATACAAATTCATAAACGATTCGGTTCGTAAACTCGTTGACCGAAGCGCTACATCGATTCGATCGGTTCGATGTTCGTCGTGTAGATATCTCGACGGTTACAATATATATGCAATCTCGTCTGAAAAGAGATTTCCTAACGATCACGACCGCGAATACAAGAAGTAATTCTTAACAATAACGATCGGATCTGGTCTCGCGAGTTTTCGACGCCAGTGTTCTCGGCCTCATCGGCAAGGACAGTCGATCGTTTTACAAATTAAATCCGTACACCCGCGACTGCCGTGGAGTTAATGCATTATGCGAAAAAGATAGCGAAAAGCAACGCTCCTCCCTCATCCGGAGAGGCGAGAAACCGGTAAGATAAAAGAAAGCCGTAGAAATCGATTCCTATACCGGTGGCTCCCATTGTTCCAGCGGACACCTTGACGCGCGTAAACGTTCGCTAATGGCTAATGGATCTCTGCGATCTTTCACGATCGCCGCACACGCACCTTGCCGAAAATTTTTCGAGTCACACAGGTGTCGATCTCGTCAAAGCCCCGGATCGATTAGCTCCCACCGACTATAACACCCCGACGATATCGTCTATACACCGAAGATTCGTCTTTGATCATCTTCGATCGGATCCCTGTCTTTCTATTCCGGCACGCAGAAATAAACCGTTTGACGAAGGTAGAGACGCGTTTACGCGCTCGACGGACGTCTGGAATCGCAAACAGGAGATTCGACGAGACGACGCGCGTTCGATCGTAGTTCAAGGCAGGGTCAACGTGGATCGCCGCGATGGATCGGTAATGAAGCGAAATGGATTCGACTCGATGAGACGTATGGGTATACACGAGTGTGCGAGCACGTTGGAACACAGCTGGTGAATTCGGCAAACGCCGTTGAATAATGATGATCGATGGGCGTTAAGCGTTTCACAACGCGAGAACCAGGAATCACGAAGCATCGAGCAACGATACGACTCCTCGAATCGGTCGCTTTCGGTATTCGAAGTTATTAAAATATGATAATTCGGCGAAACCGACCGGCGAACGACTCTAAAAAACCAAGGACGTCGGGCCTGAAAACGATCTTTCGTAATTTCGCTGATATTAATCGGTGCTCCGACGATCGACGCGGAAACCACGGAACCAGAAGAACGAATCGAGGTAATGGTTACTTATGTACCTACGCCATGAGATCGTTATGCGGAGACGCGCGAGAGGTTGGTAGCCGGCTAGAAAACCGCTATCGCGAGATCGATCGTCGAAATCCGTGTAATAAATCGCTGCAACAGCGATGGATTAATTTATCATCGGTCCGCGCCTCAGGGTGATTTATTTCCAGCGGTAACGTCATCGATACCGATGCATTAATAATGCTGCAAGTTTCTTGATTCGCGCGACTCGACCCCGACAGGGCGAACAGAGAAGTAGGGGAAATAATCAAACCGGCTCGGAATATTAAACTCAAGGACCATTAGGTGATTATACAAGCCACACACCGGTGAATTATCGACACCGATGCACTACGTTCGGCCAAGTGTAAGTGTAACTTTCCGATTTGGTATTCCGCCCTGGGACTTTCCATGGAATTACCATTTCCGTATCGTTGCACCTGCATTACCGAATGACTGCGGATTCGTTCGGGCCTCGATAGATAGACCCTGGAGAAACGAAGAACCCTGAAACCTCCTGCTGGTAGGATCTAATGTGTGCGCAGGATTTTCACTGTCCCACGGGCTCTTTTTACGGCGACCACTTGAAAATTCATTATGGGGCTGCACTCGTTTCAAAACTTTCCCCGATGCTTTTGTCGGCGAACCGTGCGTCGGTTCTAGGTTAAACGGTTCAGCGTCGTCACGATTTCGATTTAGGTATATACAACTTTTTGTCGAAAGTTAAAAGCTAAATTACCGATGACATAAAAGGTAGACATAAAACTTGTACCGGAAAAGTCAAAATGAAAAATCATATGAATAAATATCTAACTCGATACGTATACCGTAATATACAACTTCTATACATATATTCGAAAGAAATTATTTGAATCGTCAAAAGTATCGTCGTTTTGATCGTTAAATTTCTCACCGAATCTTTTCTACATTAGCGACATGTTTCTGAATTACGTAGCGATGGATGGATTCAAACCATCTGCGAAATCATAGGTACTTTAACGACCGGTTAAATTGTATAAAATCGAGTTTCCTTCTAAAAGTATCGCGTTCGCAACCGATATAAATATTCCAAGAAATGGTTTATTTTGAAAAATTTGTAAAGAGACGGGCGCGTGGATCGACAGAAAGAGAGAACATCGAGACAAATAAACAAAGCGTTCGATCATAAACTCGGTAGGAAATTTGTTCGAGCATGAATCCCGGTTCGATGGAAACACAAACCGAACATTTCGCAGGTTTTCCGTATAAACGGTGAGCGAGAGTTCCTCCCGAAACTAGGCGGACACACCTGCCTTCCGGAATGCCTGCGGTTTCGACGAGTCTAGCAGTTGTTGATCAATCGTTCGACAGAAGGCTCTCGAAATGGGCATCCTTCGTCTCGTGTGTACATAGGATTTGGCTTATCCAACGACGTTTCTTTTCCTCGAGTCCGCGAGAACCGCAAGAATAACGATCAATATTTACGAAGCACTCTCGTCTCCATGACTGCTGGTATTTATACAACCTACCGATTGGAGTGCCTCTTCGCCTCTTTATCCGGCGTGCATCCGTTTGATATCTTCATCGCCTTGGTCGAGCTCTCTCGTGCCTTTTCCTCGTCGATCGTGCACGATCAAACCGCATACACCGGAGAAAAAGGAACGATAACGAGGAAGAAAGTAGCCGGTAAGCGAAGATGTGTAACAAACGGATCGTGGATCGACGATCGCGAGACCTCGATCGGTTCTCTCTGTTTGAAGACGATTTAAGGATATCGCGGTATGGAACGTGACTTGACTCTATTAATACCCTGGTTAATCCTAAACTCGGCTCTTCCTCCTTTCTTTACCTTCGTCCAATACAGATTCTTTTTATTCGTCCAGTTATATTTAGGTTCTTTGGAACGTTAATAAACCGATTGACCGAAAAGTACGAAGGTGATAACAATTGTATTCTATTGGTCCACCGAAAGCGATTCTTAGGCTAAGTTTTCTATGCAACGACGGAATTCCATCTGCTTTATAGATCGTTCGACAGACTGCTTCAACTTTTTATCGACAATTTATTCACTGCTTTTAAGGTTCTTTCCCCATAATGTCGATACGCTGATTAAAAAGTAGCGGAAAAGAAAGAACACGATAGTTCGATGAAAGACGGTCGTTAGGAAAAGCTGTGAATAGGAAGAGGATTTTCAACAGAATGGATATATAGAATAAACAACGCTCGATGTTTCACAAAGATTCTTTGATTTATTGTAACCTATCGTTGAACGCTTTTACACAGATTTCTCCTTAGTATTTTACACGACGAATACACTTTGCGACGACTTTCTTCTCGCATAAGCATATTAGCAGTGATAGCCTCGTGGGATAAAACAGAGACACACCATCGAACATTAACGAGCCACTCGAGACTTGGCCGCAGACACGAACAGACGCGACGAAACACGATTGTTTAATCACCCATAACGAGGGAAAAAGCAAGCCGGCGGTTATAATCGATTCGTTGTACTCCTTGTCCGTATTTCCACTTCCACTCTCTTGACGATTCTATCGTTCCTGATCGCTTCATTCCGTCACAAAACCCGGAGAAAACAAGCAACGGGGAACCCTCTTTAACTAACGAGTCACATCAACTCTTCTCCATCGTCGATTAATTCAAAACATACCTAGTCCGACTAACAATCAACGCTGAAACATAAAAACACAAGCGGAGAAAAAAGAAAGAAGAGGAATAGTTACGGTCGAAAGAAATTACAGTTCGGCATAATCTATATTCCATTCGGGGGGAGAAAAAAAAAAAATGGACCAAGTGAAAAGCATGGAATCTCTCTAGAATCGGGCGTGTTCCTTGTTCTATATTAACGATTCATCGACTTTCTAGTGGGAGGACGCAATGCAGCCCGGCGCCGTGGCCCGATAGAATTTGAAGCGTTACATTAGTCCAACTAATGACCGACATGACTATCCGTGGGTAGATACCGGTTCTTCGAGATGCAAGAGAACCAACAACCATGCCCTCGAGAAGATGGTCGTAGACGGCAGAGCAACGCAGAGGATGATCACCGTGTCTGGCTTACGTGGAGGGCGCCACGTACTCGAGCACATTCGACGCGATTGCACGTATACACGCTGCAAACTATGCACCCTATCGTCCTTTCTCTTCTTTCTAATTCATGTATTCCGATCTGAACGTAATACGTAGTCCGTTTAAACGTCTGCGTTCGTCTTCTTCCGTAAGTCCACGATTTGGAAAATATCTATATACACGGATGAGACGTTTAAACATAGAATCATAGGACAAAGGAAAGTGCCTATTACAGATTCCATACGAAACGAACCACTATCGATTACTTGTTCTAAAAGAGACTGCTTTTTCTCTCAGCTTGATAAACACTTAGACAAAAAGAAGCTTTCTACGCGACATCCCTTTTACCGAGCACGAGGAATTATTTACACCCGCGAATAGTCTCGTGAAAACTAGATGAAGATTAAAATCTTCGGAAGACGCGAAAGCGCCACACGTCGGAGAAGGGAAACGCGGCGAAGAGCAGAGAAACGACGAGGGCGCGTGCCGAAATTGAAACAGGAAACGAGAGGACTAACGACGATCGTAAGTCGAGAAAGCACTCTCGCTCTTTTAAAAGCCCCCGCGCGTCTAGATGATAAAAATGGGAGAAAAGAAAACGACGAGGGACGCTAATTCATAGGACTCGAGGCGAATCGTGATCCGGACGAGCCTCCTCTCTACCACGCGCGGTTCTGCATTCGCCCGCTCGTGCCTACAGCTGTATGGAAATTTTCAGCGACGGTAATGAGGCTTAAGGGACGGTTGTGTAATCAGTGTGCTCCAACTCGATAGAAACAATGTTGCCGTGCGCGGTGAGGGCCGCCGTTCGTCGTACTGGAAATTAAATTCCATCCGAGTTTCGCAATTCCGCGCCACACTGCCCGCGTTGCTATTTATCACGCCGCTTGCTTTTGTTAATGAACGTCAAACTGTCTTTTCCGGCGCGTACCGCCGCAACGCCAGCCGCGACGATCTCAGAACGGTTTCTGGACACCCCGGAATCCTCCGGTCCCTGATTAAACGAAAACACATTGTCGCGAACTTTCCCTAACTCGATCATCGTGTTCGTTGCCGTTTTCATTAAATTGCAGAGGGTCTCGTCTAAATCGCCACGAAAAATAGAAGAGTCACGGTCGGTATAGTCGATAAAAGGGATCGATTACTTCTCAAAACGAATTGCTTTTGTATCTAAGTTAGAAAGTCGGTGTCGGATACGTAACGAGGTGTTTTGACACACGTCTGCAGAATTTTAGGAAATTTTTTGAGAGATTATTTCAAGGGAGGATTACGTGGATAGATTTTCTTGATACTACTTACGTAATGATAGAAGTTTAACCCTCCACGATCCGAATTCCGTTTGACATTCTATCTCGACCGATTTACGTCCAATAAGCTACTTGCACGTAGTAACTCGTCTAAATACGTTGACGTATCTCTCAAATAAATCGAATTAGAACACGAAAATTACAACACTGGCAATTTTATAACTACGCGCAATATCGTAGCTGGAAATAAGAGCTTACGATATTGCAAACACTGGAAACTTTGAAATAAAAAATACGTCACACTTTGTAAACTTCAAATTTCAAAACTTCACTGGAATAGTAAGTACTAAAACACAATCGACCTAAACGGCAAATGAATACCGTTTAGGTTAAATACTTGGATATTTTCTATCGATATGTAACGTAGCAAAGTGCAGAGTAGGTTTCTTTTAAGGAAACTAGAAAGATCCGAGAAATAGAATGGCAAACAATTATAAAGGGATATCCAACTGGCAATTATTAACTCGTTTAATTATTAACTTCGAACCTCGGCAACGTACAATTGAGAATTTATATATCGAGCCTTTACCGCTGTCGAAAGTGTGATACAATTTAAGAGACTGTTACGATCGCGATCAAAGTTTCGATGATCGTACACCTTCGACAACTACAGAGACTACGGTAAAAGTTTTTTGCACACGACCGAAACACCCCGTGCATCCGTGTACCAGGCGATATTAAACGAGTGCGTTGAACGATAACCAAGGATCTTAAACAGGAAATTACGTATCTTATCAACGGCGCGGTAATTATGCGAATTCATTTAATGGTGTTCGATCGACCTCGAAAACTTGGGCCTCACGGGCCAAACATGGCACGCGATGAATAAAGTTGTCCCCCCCTCCCCCCCACTAACGCCCCACGAAACGTAATTCCACGGGAAAATTGCTTTTAAAAAAATCCAATTCCAGGACCTCGTGAGCTCGCTGCGATGAAATTTGTCCGAAATTCGCGCCTCTCCTCCTCGTGCCGTCCCGATCAAATACTCTCACGTTCACGGCCCGCGCCCAACCGCCCGCGAACTCCTATCCAACCTTCCGCCACCTTCCTATCGAAATCACCTATCGTCGTCGACATCGATCTGCACCTTCTCTTCGAAGATATACATGGATACCTGAACAACGTCGATCGGTTTACAAATAAACCTGTCAACCGAGAGAGTTCGGTTGAAAACTCGAACAACTACGAACTCGAAACCGAGAACTGCTTCTCTGGCGCGACGCGATGGACCAAAGAGTGAAAATTCACCGCGTGCAATCCACACGGGTGGTCGCGACGATTGCAACTCGTGCGAGAAACGAGAATCTCGCATCGCGTACCGACGACACTCTCCGTATCCGCAGCTTCGAACCGAGCTTCGAGACGAAGCGAAGCGACGGCAACACGCTCGCAGGGAGAGCCACTCGGAAACTCGCGTCTCGCGAGCAGGCGGCGTAATACCGCGTAGTCGCGGACCAAGGCAAGACACGTCGGCGATGCCACGGAGGGAACGAGGGTCCTCGGGCTTCGTGCGTTTCCGGCAACGCTCGGCGCTCCCCGACACCCCCGGTCGTCGTTCGAGTCTGCCGACGCGAGACGAACGGCCGCGACAGTCCGCTCGGCCGACAGACGCGTCCGCGACACCGTGCAGGAAGGTACCGTTCTCTCTGCGTTCACGGGGCTCGTCTCGACGCAGCGAGTGCCTCTTAAACCATTGCTCGAGTCGCTCCTCGACGCGAGTAACGCGTGTCGGCCTACGATCGTATCGAGGCGAGAAGTCGACGAAGAAGTTTTCTCAGTGTTCTATCGTCCTCCTGGATTTATACGGAAACCGATATATCGGTTCGGATCTTGATCGAACGAGTGAGAGAGCGTCGCTCCGTTTCACTGGTTATGCGACCCGTGCGGATCGTAAGTGCGTGAGAAAGTAATACGGGGGTGTGTTCCGGGTGTAAAAGGGCACCGCTCCGTTTCGCTAGATTTCTGGTGCTGGTCCATCCGTGAGATTTCACGGTGCGATCTCTGACGACTAGAGTTTCTTGTTCCTTGTTCCTGGTAGCTGCCAGGATTGTCACAGAGGAGACTGGTGCTTTTATCGTTCAGTGAGAGTTTGCGTTTACAGTGAGAAATCTTCGATAGTTATTTAGCCGAAGGTTTTCATTCGTCTGAAACGACGTCGATCCGGGAGAAAAGGGTCGCTGGTGAGATGCTTGGCAGGTTCACGGTTGTACGGTGATTCGCGTGATCCCGTCGCTGAGCGTCGGATACCCTCACTGTCCGCGAACGACAGCCTTCCATCTATCGAACGGTGGATTTATCGTAAAATCATCTCTCCGATGCGCCGCATGTTCGACGAAGCTATTAGACAGAATCCTCTATCGACAGTTCGTCGTCGTTTCTATCGGATTCCGGCAAAGTTAGACCAATGAGAGGGCCAGTAAGGTGCGCTCCAGGTGAGAGAAACACGGGGTGGACCCATGGAACGCGAACCACGGTGGGCACCGTTGGAAACAGAACACCGGAGAAATTTCGCCGATTCTAACGACCAATCGCGCATCACCGACGATTTCATCAAAGAATTTCGCCACTCGTCGAGTCAACAACGTTCGACGACTTTCTCGATCTGTTAGACGCTCCGGTAGAACACACCGAACCAGAGGAGCGTGCAAAAAACGTGGGAAGATTTGTCGGTCGTTGAAAGTTGAACGAAAGCTGAGAGTTGCGAGAGAAATGTATCGAGAATAAAGAGGGACGAACGAGGATACGCGAGTCCCAGAATTTCGATCTTCGACGTGAGAAAAATAGGAAAAAAAAAGAGATAGGACAGGAAGAAGAAGAAGAAGAAGAAGAAGAAGAAGAAGAAAAGAAAACAAGAACCGATTCTAACGAAAATAGTGAAGTGTGGATGTGGTGTCCGTGCAACAGTGGTGGAAGGTGGTTGTGGACGACAACAAGAAAAGTGCAGGTGTCGTTGTTTGTTATTCTTGTTTTCGTCGTGGTTGTTTGTTGATTGTTGTATTCTTGGTGAGCAGTGGTGACGCGGTGCGCGCTGCTCGTTCGTCCACGTTGTTAACGATGGTTTCCACGTCCTTTGTAACTTTGGTGTTCTTCGTCTGCCTGCAAACGATTCTACTCTCCACTATGAGCAACTGCGCAAAGACGATCAGCATGTACTGGAACACCACCAATTCCATGTAAGCCAAATCCAAATTTTCTGCTCCGCGCGAGGAAAATCCTCCGCCACGTGACTCTTGCCAGACCTTGAGACAGTGAAAGATTCATTTTGTTCGCGTCTGCTGCTCGTCGAGTCTCGCGCAAATACGCATACACGCGTTGGCACGCGTGCCAAACGCGTCTCGTAGTGATGCTCGCCGGAGAATCGATTTTTCGCGGCGTCGTGCCTTTTGAGTAACGATCCTGCGCTTCCGGCGCGGCGGAGCTTTTATCGCGACGAAGCCGCGGTATCGTGTCTGCCAAAATTACAGGGGCGCATCGCGACGCCGGCCACGCTTTAATGCGCTCGCGAAATGGACCGAGCCATGGGGATCATTCCGACGTCGACTCGGTCCAAATCGCCGGCGATAAAAGCGAAGAAACGGCGATTTCCAGCAGCTAGAACCACGGGAAATTGCTTTCGGCGTAGCCGCGTGACCGATCAATTTTCTTCGTCCTACAGGAGTGCTTGAACTTTGACTAACTGGCTGTAAAATTCGTTAGCGAGTGTCAACTTCCTTGCGTCGTTTTTATTCGGTACCGATGTTCTTTGCAACTTTAAACCGTTAAACCCGTACGGTTCCTTTTAATGGTTCCGTGCGCCAGTCTTGCCTATATAACAACTGCTCGAACACCGTGACAGGTGAAAAATGTCGAGATATATTAAACCGCGTTTAGACCATAATTTGCAGCGCGACTGTGATTGTATATTATAGGGCAATAGGTTAACGCGTGCGCTTACCTCTAAATGCGCTATCTGTGAGAATTTTTATTCGGCTTTATCAACGAATATTTTACCAAGTATCGCGTTTTGTTTTTCCCCACTCAACTGATCTTCTCGCGTGGAAAAAGATTACGACAGACGCGTCGCTTTATGCGGAATATTCGATATTCGCGGTAGTCATTGAACGTGCGCGAGAAACAATCGGCTATAAAGCGTGAACTAGAACAACATATCCATGCAAGAAAGGGGAGAATGAAGAAAGCTACGGTAATTCAAGGTGTATAATACTCATCAGAATTTACGCGTCACGCGTTTTGTATCGCGCATAAGCATAGTTTCACGCGAAACGTGTAAATCTGGTCGGGTAACGAGGCTCGTTATTTTATCTGGAAAAAAAATCTATAAGTGCGTTCTCTGTTGCTCGCTTCCTGCTCGGACGACGAGCGAAATCAAAGTGGCGCTCGTCAAACCGAAGCGGCAGGCTCGATTCACCACACTGCCAATTAAATCCACATTACGTAGTTAATCTAATCTGTCACGGTATTTTTCTACTTGTCCCGGATAACTCGTTTCGTGTGTGAAACAACGGTAAAAAAATCATATTCTCGTCGTGTACAAGAACGTACCGAAAATTCGCGTGTAACTTGGTTAGATTTCGCGTGAAAATCATCCTGGGCTACCGTAACAGTACCCTGTCGACGAATTGTGCTAGTAAGAGGCTCGTAACGTTCCCGTTCTTTTTTCCTTCTCTTTTTTTTTTTTTTCTTCTTTTTTTTTCTTGTTACTCGAGGAAGCGGTGTCCTTATAAGCAGCTTGTTAGCCGAGCAATTTCTTTTGCAGGTTTTGCCCGGCAATTTGCGTAGTTCGCACTACTTTTTAGTATCCTCGCCGGTGCGGCGGTGAATGCGTAAATTCGCGCACGATACGCGTTGGACAAGAAACACGCTCGTGATTCGCGTCAACGTTATAATCGACGCGATATCGTTTCTTTTTTCGCTCGCTTCGCCTCCTTTTCGACGAGCGTGAAAAACTTGCCAGCCTCGTAATTTTCTCGATCGTCTGTAGTTTCTTGCCGATCGTTTTCTCGATCTCGCCATCGTTGTCGCCGCACATCCCGCCAACTAATTCGGTCCGAGAAAGAACGCTCGTAAAACGAAATTTTTGCCCGCCGTCGAACTTCGAAGGACGCGGCCCGAAGATCGGTCGAACTTGGACGAAAAATTACCAGAAATTCGATTGGACGATCGTGAAGGATATTTTGTAGAAGTTCCGCCGTAAAGAATATGGCGAAATTACCGCAGTAGAACGAAATTTTCGAAGGAACGCCCCGAAAGGTATCGCGTGGATATTCGGCGGTAAGTTAACGTAACTTTTTATCGTGCACGGTGTGCTCGAGAACTTGAATGCGCGTATTCAAGTTGCCCGGCGCAACAGCGTGTGCGTGCACAGCGCGCATCGTACAACGAAATCCGGGCACCCTATTCTCCTCTCTCGTATAAGGCCCCGACGTCCGGCTGACTTTGACGATCGGTTTGAAGTCGCGCATGCATTACTTACAGCCAGGACGACGTGGTCTCTGGAACGTGTGCGTGCCCGTACGTGTGAGAATCCATTTCGCGAAGGAGAAGGACGTTGTCAGACTGTCTTTTTCAAGGGACGTACGAAGGGCAGTAAAAAACACGTCCCGCACGGAAAAAAAATCGAAAAGGAAGTAACACGTATATAGCGAGCAAAAAGGAAACGAAGAAGATAGGGCAGAAAGAGAGAAAAACGAGGGAAAATATACTGCTGGAGAGAAGAGTGTGTTCTCGTCGAAGAAGCGAGACCGCGCGCATAAAGAGGGTGTAAATCTCGGCCGCTTATTGGAAAATCGAGATTCGCTTGAAGAAATTCAGCGTAAAACAAGGATAGAGGAGGGGGTGCGGGGAGAAAAAAGCTGTCACGCGAGGCACGGAGATCAGTGGCTCGTTGATTATCATAAATCCGTTTCCACGATGTTACGCTGGCAAGTGTATTCTCTACTGGCGGGCCAGAGCGCGCCAGCCTTGACGTTTACTACCTCGTTGTGTTTTCGACGAGAATTCGACTCTTTGTAACTATGGTGGAACGTATTAAAAACGATTGGCATCTCTTTACTTGCCTGTGTCGAACACGTTAAAACGATTTGATATTCGCTAAAAATATGGCGAAAGATAATTCTGCTGGTTAATAAGACCACGAAACGTTCGAACTATTCTTTTAATCGGTGCAACAATGGATCTAAATCGTCGTGGGATCAATTACTCAGGCAAGTTTCGCGGAGATAATTGATTTAAAGAAGAATTTTAAACGATCACGATGTCGTTGGCGAAATAACGACGACAGAGGCACGATCGCGGCAGCAGATGCTGCAGCGCCGCTGGAGACTTCAATGCCGGACAAGAAGATCTGCCGCGGCAGATTATTGAACTCTCTACTCTTCGGAGCGCGCGCGCGCGCGCGGCTAGACGATTCTATCGGGTCGAGGAAGGCATGGAACGGCCCGTGCAATAAGTGTTTCTGCTTGTCGTTGCGCTTACGGTTTCGTATTCGACTTGTTTCGCACATACGCGTAACACGGCCTGTCGTATTTTTGATCGGCCACGTCGTTAATTCTGCAACAAGACCAACGTGCTGACAAAGTATCAAATTGTACTTTATATTTCACGATAACGGTGCCGGTATTATCGACACCTGAAAGACGATTATACGCATTCGTATTAGAACATATTTATGACACTCGTTTCCACGTTACGATATGTACTATGTTCCTGACACTTTATGGCATTCAAACAACGATATTCGTCACAGTGTGTCAAAAATGTTTCGCACTTTATCTAGCCTCGCGTAAACATATCGAGCTAGTGTCAAATAACCTGATCGTGTAAATTTATTTTTTTATTATATTATATTATATTATATTATATAGTCTACGGTGGAAAGAAAGCGATATATCTGGATCCGATAAGAGAACGTTTCTGTACAGTCACCTGTTCCATCGATTCGTCAGTTACTTTCAATTTACTCGCAATCTCGCAACTCGAGTCGAAAAATCACTGTCAATGAAAACTACTTGTCGCTGTTGCGAGAAACCAGCGTCGCAAAATTAGTAACTAGCGTTACTTTATCGCGAATCCAATTATTTCATACGTTCGGTAAGTCAGGTATAACAGGAATAAATTTATTATAAAACTCGACGTCTAACGCGTTCGATCCCGTATCGTTTGCTCGAAATCGTTCGTTTCGAAGCAGTTCACGACTGTCAGAATTATGCCGTTAACGCGTAATGCTAGCGGCAAGCGTGACAGATTTCGTCGATACAATCGCGAATAGAACGTATCGTCCGCGAAACCGATACACGATGACATGTTAATCGCAGCAACATCGTTCGTTACATACGAAATATCTATGTGTAATAAATATCTGCGCGAAGAAATTGCTAATTGTACGAAAATGGCGGTTTTAGCAAGTGGAGCGTTAACGACGCGCCACGGCCTAAAATTAGAGTGCAGCGTGGCGCGTTAGCCCGAAAAATCTTAATTTCGGCGCGGTGTAGATTTCATAAACCGTTACACTTTAACACGGCCTCGGTACCGTTATTAAATTGCCGGTGTACACGCAGCAAGAAGCTCGTTTTTGAAAACCACCGAAGATTCCTATTATCCGGCTCTCGGTAGCTTCGTTTCGTGGCGCTTTATAGCTTCGAGTATTAAGGCAACATCGATTTGCAGCAGCCACAAATCAGTGGTTTCCCCGAGAAAACTAGTACCCTTCGTACCGAAGATCGAGAATTCGCTGCCCGATTCGTGGAAATAACCGACGGCCGGCACGCCGTTGCCGTGTCGAATCACGCGGAAACAAAGAAACACCTTCGTCACGACGGGACGATAGGAAACAACCCGGAGATCACGTACGAATCGACCGATCCTAATTACTCCGCTAACTCCGACGAAAATAGCAACAAGAATTTCTGTTAAAATTCTGTTATCGAAAAAATGTAACTTTAGAGGAGATACGTTGCGGCCTTCGTGCAGGAAAAACGAGATCTTCGTTTAATCACGCGTGGGAAAATAAACGACGAAACTACGCTGAAGGCAAATTGCACAGATGTCAAATGGTACACTGCAAATAGCTCGCTCTGCGAAGTATCGTTACGAACAGTGTGAAATCTCTACGTTCGCGAGTACCGCCAGCCTGAAGTCATCGGTTCCCTTCTCGTTAAAGCGACGCCCTTTCTACAGGAAAATTGAAATCCGCCTCGCGGAGCGGGTGAATAACGACCTATAAAATCGCTTGTATCCCAGTCTAATCGTTTCATCTAATAACCTTACATTTTATTCCTGGTTTAACGACGGTTGAGTGATCGGTAGTTTAGCTATTGAAAATAGAAGACGACGAATTTATTTTAAACAGACAAAATGGTATTTCATGCAATAACAGAAGGAAGTCTCGGAGCTTCTTCGTCTTTACATAAATACGCGAAACCACGACGAACAGAAGCGCGTCATTTTCCTATGATTGAAGTAATTATAAAAGAAGGAAATTCGATTCGAAGGAAATGTTTCTGTCGAATCAGCTGATTACGAGCATCGTTAAATCGCGTGTGACTGGAGGTTGTGGCGCATGGCTTAACGAGCGGCAAATTAATTATTCATCATTAAAAGCTAACGGGCCGTAGAGGCATCGCGTCAACGCGGGTCTACGCGAGAAAAACGAGACGCAAGACACACCGGTGACGTTTACGAGTACGCGGACAGCGCGTAAATATCTCCATGAACTTGCAGGACGCCTTCTTCCTGTTACCACGTGTTTAACGTTCTACGACTCGCACAGATCAAAGAGAGAGAGAGAGAGAGAGAATTTCTCTTAATTCTTCCACGACTGATACACTCTTATACACCTCTATGTGATATTCGCAGAGAACGATTTATGATCGCGAAAAAGTGCGAAAACGTGGCGCGAAACGCCGATCGGAAAACTCTGCCGACTGATTTACGAATTATAAGTTACATCCATCCACTTGCGCGTAATTTACTTCCGACGACGAGACTATTATCGCTCTGTAACGCGACTGTCTCGCTAAGAGGAAGTCATCGTGATTAATTAGGCAATAAAAGACGCACAGCAAAAGGAAAGCGGAATCGTTGACGAGGCATTCCTCTGAGCGCGTACGATTTGTCGTTAACCGAACTCGATATCCACTAATTTAACGCGAGTTACACCGATAATCCTATGGCTACGTCTCTCGATGTCGAGGAACCGTAAGCGAAAGGGATATTCCGTTCTCTTCGTCGTTAGCGTTTACTGGCGAAGCGACTCGGAGAGTTTCAACCATGGAAAAAGTTCCTCTTTCTCCACCCCTTGTGTCCCTGTAGGTAGCTCAAAGAAAGAGAGAAAGGGAGGGAGAGAGAGAGAGAGAAGGAGAAGGAGAGAAGCTGCTCCAAGAGGCACGTTTATCTCCAGCAGACTCTGGCGGCTGGCAATAAATCCTGGCGTTATCAGTATTAAATATCTTTCGTAAAAATCCGCAAAGAGGCCGAGAAACAAAAGATCATTATTAGCGTAAGCACGCGTGTACATCATTACTCGGTGTGTCCCATGCAACCGGTGCTCTCTCCTCCCGCTTGCTGCTCCGGCAACAATACGGATGCCTTACACTCGAGAGTCACCAGCGTAAGGGAGAAAAAGCGTACGTCGGGGCGTTACGAGCTACGAAGACCGCGTTACGGTTAATTAAACGCGAACCGAGCCTTTGGCCAATAGCTACGGATCGCCTGGAAACTGGAAACCAGACGCGTCGAGAAAACACGTCCAGAAAGAAAGAAAGAAGGAGAGAAAGCGGCGGCGCCCGTCGCAACCGTGAAAAGGGACCCCGGTAAAATCGTCAGAAAAGTGTCCTTCCCGAACGGCAGCTGTTTCCTGTTACAAAACCCCTCTACGGCTGTCCGTGTCTCTGGTCCATACTCGGGGAGATATGAGAGGGGCACCCTCGCCAACAGCGAAGAACCCCTGTAACATTGTGGTTAGGACTTACATGCGATTACGCGTTCTTGGCAGGGCGTGTACGACACCGTAATCCGTAAAACGCGTGCGTACCACAGGAATTTATGTCCTAATTCCTCGTGCGCCTCGTTATATTGCTACAAATGGACGAGATGGATGGGTTGTCGGATAGAGGGATAGAAAGGAAGAGGGAAAATAGCGTCAGAGTTTATGGTAGGATAAATATCACGATATCCTAAATCTTTACTAGGTAAAGAACAGCGTAATACGCGAATTAGTGTTCGATCAAAGCTTCGTACGTTCTCAAAATTTCTTCGTAACGTTGCAATTTCAACGAACAGACCGCGTACGCCCACCCCAAAATCCTGCCAGCGGTTAAAATCAATTTTCCCGCCTGTGGAAATTAATATTTGCCCAACAAGAACCGAGGGTAGGGGAGCGATCGATGGGGACCGGCGGTCGTATATCAGACTTACGAAGTAATCGCGTATTGTGCGTCGACGGATGGCCATCATCTAGCACGGAGCGTGAACGATATTTCGCGTTACCCACGCATTCCATTTTTCCCGGATGATCCCCCGAGTGTGGTCGCGTCCGCGTTTGTCAGTCGATAGGGCGTAGCGAATCGCGATGTTCCCATAGGTTTCGTCACCTGAAGGGCGAACGGATACCCGCAATGAGAAATTTCCACGGCTCAGCAGGTGGCGAACATTTGCACGAGACTACGTTACACGTTTGTACGCCAGAAAAAAAAAAGTGTATCGTTTGATTGTAGACGGTGCACCGTAATGATCATTATTATACCAATTAATTCGCGCCTACGTGTATACACTATACGCTGTTGGACGCGTTATCCCTGGTCAGCACGCGATTTCATCTGCGAAGGAACGTCATTAATAGCTGCTCGGATATCGCTATACACTTAAAATAATTGCGGGCCCGAGCAGCGTGTATGCACACACGAGTATTTCACGGAGGCACGTGGCGTTTGTGTGGGTTGCGCGAAGACGAAGCCGCATATTTGTTCGGCCGTAGGTGTGCGCCGAACGGACGAATAATTTTATTCCCACGGGAACTCGCGGGATAAGTCGTCCCGCGTTGGCCCAATTAGCTCGTAATCGACGCGTTCGTTTTTTGTCTCTGGCCAGAGAGCCTCGTACTCCCTTCGTTTGCTGAGAATTTTAACGCATTTTAATGGGGGCCCGGGCGCGGCTATAGCGGCTCAATTATCGATCGTAATTGACGGAGTGTTAGGAACGAGAATGAAAAGCTGTCCGGTTTCTGAAACATCACGTTTCGCGGCCCGGTGCAACGTTCCAGGATGAATTTTAAAATACCTAACGGGCTTCGCTTCGGTTATGAATTCGGTGGAAACGACGGCCGTACTGCATCGAGTTAATAAAGCCGCTTGCCGTATCCTTCGGCTTTATTTTTATCTTTACTTAATTACTGTTCCAACCGACGGAGCTTTCGGGACCTTCGTCGTAACGTGTACGTTCTTTTTTACGTAGAAATCAAATTCATCGGTGCCGAATGAAAGAAACGTTTCGTTCGAGCGTGAAAAACCAATAGGAGAACGAACCAAAACTCGGAGAATTTAGGACAGAGTCGTAAATCGTCCTCCTCGCCAAAAAGAAAAACTGCGATGTCGGCTATGTTAAATCGATACCAATCGCGTTAACCGTACCCTTTGTTCCCAGTTTCCTACGTCCTAAATTCCGTTCCACCTTTTGTCGAACGATTTTACCGCGTCGCTTGGACATCCTCGAGACCGCGAAAGGATTCGTAAAATGCCAATTTCCGTTTCACCGCACCGGCAACAGAGTCGTCGAGCTGTCGATGATTTCCGTGCTTCGAATAATGGAGAGACTCGCTCGGTGTTACGGAAGAACATGCGTATTTGCGTGTTGCGTGGGAGCAAAAGAGAGAGAGAGAAAGAGGACGGGAAGCATATGCACATGATGAGTGCGTATAAGTGCACGTTTCGTCTGCAAAACCGTGCAGGAGATTGCACCTCGAGGTCCTGCGGTGCGCGTTCCATGAAGAGACGTTGAACACGCTGAGAAAAAGGAGGATGAAGGAGAAGAACGAACGAGAGAGCAACTGCCTCACGGTCCCTTCTACCGACGTATCCTCGCTCGCTCGTCCTCATTTGTCTCCTCGGTTTTCGAGCCACCGGCCAAAACTCTTCGTGCCTTTCTTTCGGCCTGTTTCGTCTGACCGTGCTCTCTCTCTCCCTCTCTCCCCCTGCCACCAGCCGCTTCTCGTCTGTTTCTCTTTCCTCCTCCTCCTCCTCCTTTTCATTTTATCGTCCTTTTTCTTTTTTTTTTTTTTCTTTCTTTACGCCATCTCGCTTCCAATCCATCGCTCGCTGCTGGGACCCTGAAAGGACTCGCGGCTCCGTCAGACAGAAAGGAGAGGGAGCGCGGGCACAGCAGCGAGGCTTTTTCGAATCGAATCCCTCATTGTCGACTCGGTAATTCGAGGAGGATCGAAATAACCCATTATCCCGTAATGAGCGGTGCATTCACGTCCACACAGGGACGTACGCAGCGCTGGTCACGTGTGCATACGTGTTTCTTCGCGTACACGCGGCCACGCCACGCAACGATGTTACATTTACACAGTCAGCGCTCGTGAGTCGTTCGCCTCGGCCGACGTGCAAACGCTGTTACAGGCTTCTTCGTCCGTAAGGAGCTGCGCGTGTCTCGAAGACGTATCCTCTAACCACAAATTCTTCGTCAAATGTTGATAATACGCGCGGTTGTTCGTTCTTTCGTAGCCTTTCGACGGAATCGAAGCAAAATCTTGGTTGGAAACGTTAAATAATGCTTCGTTCTGGATGACGCAACTATCGCAAATACCATTCTACGACGGATTCTTGGTACGTGGACTGTTTTAACGTTACAGGAGGTCATGAGTAATACTTGTTTATTCCGTGTTAAATGTAGATATGGCTATCTATTTTTATCAAGCTAGCAGACAGCTACTTTTATAGACTTCGCGGAAGGGGAATGCATACGGCACAGATACGAATAGAGTACATGAACGCCGATCGATAGTTACAAGCTATGTATTCTAATCTTTCTTAGATTTCTAGCTTCTAATCGGTTCTTTCCGTGTGTCGAATGGGATCTCCGCATGACGTGTGCCAGCTTTTCGAAATTATCGAAGACTTTTTCGTCACAGGGAACCAGGTATTCGATCACACATAGTCCACCCGAAATATTATTCTACCAGTTTACCCTGTTTCTCCCCCAAAACACGAGTGGCACCAACAGTTGTTTTATTAGCCCAACGTGAGTCACGCAATTCCTAGAACTAATCAAACGTAATCAATCGTTGAGAATTTGTCGATCTTCTATCGTTAAACCACAATTCCAGTAATTCCAACTGAAACGGTCGTCCCTACGTTCTTGCTTCAAAATTCGCTTAAACCCGTTGAAAAAGTCTTTTTACTCTATAAGATCGTACAAAGCTGGATCAAAGAGCGGAAAGAACATTAATTTTATCGATTATCGATTAAAATCTTACAACTCGCCGATACCAATAAATCTCCCGTAACAGTAACAAATTTGCTAATACGAGAAATTATACGTATTAGGTTGTCGGATAAGTTTCTTTCGTTTCATATCGGTGATAATAAATGGACAACAATTTCTGTTTTACATTATTTTATCGAATTAGATATGATCCATTTCGTTCTATTTCGAAAGAAACATTTCGGACAATCTAATATTTACGAATCTCTCTTACAAATGCATTTACAAAAAAAAAAAAAAAACTCCTAACCTGTCGATTCGCTAATATCGGTTTTGTAAATTATGGTGCAAGTGGGTGCAAGGATAATTTGCAAAGTGGATGAAACAGTTCGAAAGGTCTTCGAACCTCGTAGAGGCGTTGGCGAAGCGTTTCTTAACGATACAACCGGCGCCATCTCTGGGGCAGGCAAGAAACCACTGGACCGCTCGTTTACGACTCTTTCAAGGACCTGGTCGCACTAAATCCTTGCTGCCTGGCACCGTGTGCCCGCTCCCTTGCTGCCGTCGCTGCTGGCGTTCACCGCTGTTCCGCCTCCAAGTCCTCGACATACCTTCGATGAACGGTACGGACTTTCGCGTTACCGGACGGTAAGCGGCGACGCGTAATGAAGTAATCATCCCCGTTATCGGCCCTCATTAATCGATCCACCTCGAGGAACGGGCACGGTTGCCTTTCCGAGCGACGCCGCTGTCGTTCGTTACACCCGAAACGATCGTTCGATCCCATCTCGTCGCGAGTTTCGCGATGTTTTCCGCAATGATGCCGTTGCATGAGAATGGAAAACAGGATTCTCGGGATTTTCATTAGGTATAGCGGTTATCGAACAGCAAACATGTCATGATACTGTTACTTGTTAACGAAGGTTCATCGACGATCCTCGACGATCTACTACGTCTCTTTGTTCGAACTTCCGCGAGCTTCTCAGGATGCCATGCGTTTATCTGCTGTCTCTAACGGCGTTCTTCTCGAAATAATAAGCCGAGGAATATAGATTTTTCGCATCGATCGTACTACGCTCTGAGTGAGATTTTTCATTTGGTGCCAAGCCCAGCGATAAGGGTAACAATCAGTTTCGAAATTGACACCGAGAAACGCTTCGTTCGTGGATACGAACGGATCAACGATGCGATATTTAGAAAGAGATTTTTCTTTAATTTGAAAAATAAATGGGTATATTAATATCTTATCCGGAGATATCGTACGTTTTTGTTATGAAACATAGCAAAATTCGCATAGAACGTTATACTTATCCTGTGAAAAGTTCAGCCTATCGAATCCTTCGTTAATTCAAAAACCAAGATATCCAGGAATCCCGAAATGAAACCGAACACGTCCGAAGATAGCATCGCGAAACTTTCGTGCGTTTCCATAGAATCCACTCGATTCGAAATACCTCGAATTCCGTCGTTGCCGCGGCTCCACGAATCGTTCCATACTTATCAGCATCGACGTATCTGTTCCCTCTATTTACTCGTTCGAAAGTGTACATCTTTTTCCTTCGTTCGAAAAAACCATAGAATTTTCCTTCCTCGTACTACCTAGCCGTACTTTGTACGCCTCTAATCTCTCCAACGAGCATCGTGTTTCCCGGAGTTTCTTTGCCCCGTCCATTGTTCTAGCCGGCTCTCGTCGTCCATTCTAATCATCGTGTTAGATTCCATATTCCCTTATCTATTCCCCGACAAGACAAAGAAATCTAACAGAGTTATCTGATGACGTACAGAAAACCGGTACTCGCGGTCGTGTTCCTCCGATCCGCGCTAATGGCCACGGTCTCCACAATCGTGGATTCACGTGGACACACCCTAAACAGTCGGAATTTTGCCTGCTAATGGAACGACGTGTTGACACGGGTTCGGTCTATTTGTACGAATACGTTTTGCTAGAGGCGCCGTGCGCCACGAGGTTATTTGCGAACGGACTAATCACGAGTTCCCAAGATCCTATACCCACACGGTAAGACAATGGAAATACCTGGCGAGAGTGTGCTTTTTCGTCTTAGAAGGCTCGCGCCTCCTTGTTCGTTTATCTCGACAAACAATCTACCTAAAAATGTTTGTTCCGCCGGTCGCCTGAAAATTTTGGTTGCGCGCGAGTTACAGCCAGGCGCCATGTGCTCCGAGTTGGAACGATCTGATCGCGGATCTAAGGAATCTACTAGTGTAACACGATAGGAGGTTTTAAAAACAAAGACGTAAAAACCTAGGATACGGCAACATAACACCTGGACCTGGCTACCTGCTGCTGGATTTTTCGGCTCGCCGTTTTGTCCGGGCTGCTCCTTTACACGCGTTTACCTATTCGCACACTCGCACCATCAAGAACGGATATTTCCCGAGAATCCGTGTAGATAGGTCTTTGAATATCGAAGAACGTCCCGTATCAATTTATACGACGTTATCGGATCGTCGTTGACAAATAAATAATTTGGCTGGATCGCGCCACCTTCGAAACGGCCAGGTTCCGTTGATGCGTTTCTCGCTAATAACGTCGACCTAACGAACGACTCTTTTGTGAAAGAGGACCGAGTTGTGTATAAAGGTTATACCGAACGACCAGAACCATTCGGTTTTAAGAAAGGTTTAACGTAATTCAATGGGATATAACAAATTCCACGATTCGAAGTCAGAAAAAGGGATCGCCTCGGAACGGCCTACCTGGGTTCCTGGCCTCCTCGTGTCCGACCGTTTCCCTGGCCCGGAGATCCTCCTTCATACATATCTACACATATATTTTTTTTAATTTCGGAGTTTCACCCGACAGAAGAGGATTAATGGGTGCTCCGAAGCAACGAAACCGTGACGCAGAAGGAGAGAGAACGGGAGAGATCGGAGCGAAGTCGGGCATCCTGAAACACCCCATTCCGTCCACCCCAGGTTGCCAGGTTCCTCGAAGCAGGAATGCCATAATCTAGATAACCGAGCATAATAGAATACCTGGACCTGAACTGGTTGCTTTCTACCTCGTTGCACCTTCGCCTTTTTTTCTCCCTTCTCAGTGCCAGCTCGTATCTCCCTACACTCCTCTTCGCTGCTCCTCCTCCCTCTCTCAACTTCTTCGCTCTCATGCTCGTCTCTTCTTCTTCTTCTTCTTCTTCTTCGTCTTCTGCTTCTTCTTCCGCTTCGTGTTCCCTTCGTCCAGCATCTGGCTGATCAGGGTCCAGCTTTTCCAACGTGATCGTCAATGATGATGACGTAAGGATACGTCTTTCATCTTCCCGGTGTTCCTCAATGACACGAGGATGAGGGAAGACATTCCTCGTGCTCGACAAGAGACAAGGAATGCCGAAACACAGAAGGAGAATGGAACAACCCTCTTGTTGTACGTCTTGTAGCTAGAACACGTGTTTTCCGCCGGACTACCGACCACCGTAACAAGGAAAAGCGCTGTCGGCACCGACAGACCCACCGAACTACGATCGTATCGAATTTTTGTCCGCTACGTCAGCAGCCTGAACCTGACCTCTGTTTCACACATGTGCATACATATACATATACGTATACATATACATATATATATATATATACACGTATGGTATCCTAGAGGAGAAATTTCGTGAATGTCCTGATGAGAACTCGCCGGGCAGCCAGTCTTCGTTATTTCTTCGCCTGTTAACGGTTCGACGATAATTCAACGTCCATGCCGCCGTGGGATTGGACCCCGCGGTGGCACGCAGCTTTCGTCGAAACTTCTCCTTTTCTTCGCCCGTACACTCGACGAAAATTATAGTTTGGTCTCTCCGTTGTTCGCTGCTCACGTGTCTTTCATCTTTCAGGATAATTCACAGAAATTAGTCACACGATAGAGAATCGATTCCGAGCGTACGATAAAGTATATACGAGGGAAACGTGATTTGGCGTTCGATTATCCGCGAGCAGTCTCTCTCTGCCTCTCTCGCTCTCTGTCTCCCTGTTCGCATCCCGAGAACATCTTGGGAATAAAGCGGAGGTCCGGCGAAAAAAATCGATTCGACACCGCTCACCGCGTACCATTAACGAACCGTTCACGAACGAGCTGGCATTCACAGAATTTTAATTCGTATCCGAGCACGCCGGAACGAACGATACAGCAGCATTCCCGGATTGTGTCTACAAGGAGAAGGCGTCGTGCCGCGATCGTTTGCCTTTACGTTTATGTCGCCGTTACGAAATCTCAGTTCCAATTGTCCTTCCAGTCGGTCGATACGGATCGTTGCCCCGCGAGCCTTTATCTAGATGGATCTCGACTCGCCGCGCCGTACCTCGAAACCACGAACCTAGCAAAGAGGTCAAAGCTCTCCTTCTCCTTTTCCTCCGTTCCGCTGTTTCTCTTATCTCTCTTCTTATTCCTCTTTTGCATTCGTTGCTTCATTACGTTCGAAGATTACTTCGAGGGAAACAGGGAGAAAACATAAGGGAAATAATAATTTTTGTACTATTTCGTGGTTAGAAGGAGCCAGAGATTAGGAACGACATACCAAAAACCTAAACTATGGTTTTCGATACTTTCGAGAACAACGGTTTCGATAATATTAGTCGACAAAGTAGCGCATTTTATAATTGCACTCGTATGAAGATTACCGAAAAATTCAATAGTCGAGTAATACTCGATCGTACTCGATTTTTGCCATGCTGCTGAACATTCCAATAACGATTCTTTGCTCGATCGTTTCTTAACCTCTATAGATTGATCAGCTACTTTAAAAAAAAAAAAACTTATATTTGCGAATCTAACGGATCGTTCAAGTGACAAATCAAGGAACGAATAACAACGAACTTTTCGTGTGCACTTTGTACGATAAATAAAAGACGCGTATATACTGCATCCATCATTTCCTTATAAAACGAAAGAAACTTGTCGGACGACCTAATACGATCGAATTGTGCTTTTCTCTGTGGCCATGGTTTCGTTTCACGACGTCGGGAGATTATCGAAGAAAAAGCAAAAGTATCGCAATTAAACGCACCCGCGTAAAAGAGATTTCTCGCGACGCGCGACCATTAATAAACGCAACACCGGTTGCCTACGGACAGGGGATCGAGTTACTCGGAGTTGCTGCGGAGTATAGTAACGTTCAACTAGAAATCAGTGCCGGCCGATAAGCGCGCGTTCTCGCTGTTTCCCTTCCGGTTATGCTGATAAAGCGAAACGTCGAATGGAGGTCGCGAATGACATTGATATAGGAAGTAGGCTGGAACGATCGGGAAGGATCGCCTCGCACCTGGGTCCGTTCGCATCTTTCGCGGGAAACCTGTTCGTTTGGACGCTGGTTTAACCATGTCGCGCATACGTTGCATGGGTAGAATGAACTTCTTGACGATGAAGGACGGGTTTCGAGTTATATCGAAGCGTGTTTAGAGACTGGCAGAGAATGCAGCCGCGCGATGGTCTCTGTGATTGTCCAGCGCTCCAGATGTTCATTTCTAAGAACGTATCTTCGTGACAGAGTGATGTCATGGATTTGTAGAATAAGACTGACCGCGTTTGTTCGTATTGAAATTGGAGAAACTCGATACCAGAGATTGCAACGACGATTTCACTTTTAAAGATGACATTCTAGAGGACTGCGTGTACTTCGACATAGGTGTAAACAGGTATTTATGTAAGGCTGACCGTATCTTGAGATTGTATAACGAAGTAATTTGATGTAAATCTAACAACGATTCCTCTATCCTGCGATGCGATAAAAACAATAAGAAATAAAATAAAATTTCGTAAACGTCGAATTTGGAATCATACAACGTGTAATCACGCGTAAAACTAGCAATTTCTTTGCAATTAAATTTCAGAAGAACGATAAGAGATGAAATAAAATTGAGGAAATTCTGCAAGCGTTCATGAGTAAAACGAACAAAGGATAATTTACATGCGATGAAATTAGATTTTTCTCGATCGGACGTCTCGTAAATTTTCCATGTGGAAATTCCGAGGTTGTCGATGATCCTTGATTCGGCAAAACGCTCATGGACCTCGCATAGAATTCCATAGGCGCGTGGAGCAACGGTACGTGACTCGCGTAATTAAGCGCGTAACCTGACAATACGCGTGACTGCGTGTGCGTACGCGTTATGTGGAACAGAATATTTCGAATTTAACGGGGAATCCTATTTAACACGAGCGCGCAATGAAAGTAATTCCAAGCTTTGCGCAATGCGATTTTAACGAACACCGTAATGACGTTTCCAGGGCCAAATAAAATGTTTGCAAGTAATCAGATAGCTTTCGTCTAATTGTTATGCTCCCGTACGCTCGTTATTACTCGCACTGTATCACCGTATTATCGTTATCATATTATTTTTCATTCTCATTATTTTATGCAAAATACAAAATAATACCGAACATTAGCGATCATTACGACGCAGTTAACGAGTCACCTTAGCTATTCTCGTCGTTGTAACGATTATCCCCTGTTCGCGTTCGACGATTTATTATTCGATACGAGCGTAATAACAAAAACATTTTTAACATAAATCGTATAGCAACAATAACGATTTATAAATTACGCGAGAGATTCGAAAGAGATTTAAATGAAACTTTGAACTGAAATCTATAAAAACTTGAAGACCTTCTTCTCATTTTCTCCTTTTCTCGTTTAATGTTCTTCGATATCTTACTTGGTTTCCAAATGGTATATAGTACGGTTACAACATCCAGTTACAGTTAAACACGATGCTCTGTACCGCTTCTTAAAGCGATTACACTGGTGTTCGTACGATCATCATGATCGCCAAATGGCCAACGAATGCTTAGGTGAATGTGCGAAACTTTTTCTAGGACGACCGTTACCAGATCGCGATTTCATAATCTCGGCGAAAGTACGTACGACTCCCACGAAGGAAATCCACTTACAAAATTACCAATCGATAATTACCTTTCGCATAACTCAACTACCGACTCTTCGTGCATTTTTCAATCAAATTATACTAATCGCTACTTATTAATCTTGGAAATTAAAAATTCCACGCTGGCATCGCCATGTACGTGTTTTTGCAGGAAATGTTTCTCTGTAAGTGTATTAGCAAAGCGCGAAAAGATGACGGAGCAGGAACAGTCATTTCGATACACGGTTCGATATTAATTTCTTCCGACTTTTTACATTTAAAGGCAGAGGCGCGTAAAAGGGGATCTGTTGGAAGCGTGTCGGGAAAGAGAAAGAGAAGCGAGAGCGAGTTACGCTCTCGCAAAGCCGGAACGGTTCCCTTCGGGGCGATCGTGGATCGTTATCGCGTGGAAGAGTACAGTCCTCCCTCTCAGTTGGACCTGACAAAAAACGCAAAAGGAGCAGGCCGACTCCAGATGCGCGATCATTTGTAATATTTAATTATGGGCGAGTCCGCGGGGAACATTGTGTCGCTACTTTAGATCAGAGGAGAAGCTCTTTCTTGTCGTAAGCTTCCTTCCCTCCTTTCTTCCTTCCTTCCCTCCTTTCTTCCTTCCTTCCTTCCTTCCTTCCTTCCTTCCTTCTTTCCGGCCGTCGATTTCGTTTCTTTGCCTGTCATTTAGATGGCGGCAAGTGATGAGTGCTGATAACGTAAGATACTTTCACCGATCGCTACCAAACGGTTTATATAGTTCAGGAATACTAGAGAGAATCTATCCTCGGACAAATTGTAGCGCAATGCTAGGAATGTTTTAGAGTTTATATCGATTAAACTCTATATGCGAATAATTCTTCCTATGTAATTCTAAATCTATGAAATATTTTAAATAGCAATTTTTCTTCTATTATATTTTAAAAGAAATAATCGAAATCCTTTCTGTCTCGAAGGTCACGTATCTCTTACAGGCATTTAGGTTGATCACGTGCTTCCAAGAATATTTAGTAATCTCCAAAGGAATAAAGCTTTCGACCATCCAAGATAAAATATTTCTTGCGCTTCCCACGAAAAAACAGACTTTTCAATTTCCTTAAACTCTCCAGGCTGAATATTTTGTAATTTTTGTCGAGGTTAACTGATAGAAGAACGAGTGGATAAATTTGTAATAGAAAAATATATTGAAATAAATATAAGTATGAGTATAATATATGCTGATCCAGACCGTTACTCTTACAGTGTTACAACACAATAGAAGAAGCTACGATAGGGAGCACGTTCATATATTTATAGCAAAGGACATTACCAAAAAGTTAACCTTGTAGCTCGAGCTGAAGGCTACAAGAAACAGCAATAGAAATCTACTTATAGCTCTTTTCTTTCCAGACCTTGTAACCCAAAACATAATTTATATTCAAGGACACAATAACATGGACCTTTCCTTACTTCGAATTTTTTTGTTTCACTAAATTCTATTCTCTTAGTACTCTCGATATTTCTTCTATTCTCTAGGTCACGGATATACGAAACTAAAGATGTAGAGCTTTTCTCGAAGTAATTACTTCGACAATTTTAATATTCCTTCGACTCCGGCATTTCTTAGGATATCGAATTGCGTTATGCTCATTACTATAGTATAATGTCGCAATCGTTGACCAGGACCTAATTTATATTAAATATCACGTTCGGCCAAGGAGTATGGAAGACTCGTGAAAGTATCGGAGCAAAATGCTTGGTTACAGTGTTCGCACCTTTTTCGAATCCACGTTCCGAACCTCCAATTCGGGGTTATAAAAACGTATTGATCGTACGAAACTGGATATCGTATCTGTAACGGTAACGACGACAGCCACGAGTGTTGAAAAGCCGTAGCATGAGTAGTCCATAATATCGGGCAAATTGTCGGGTATGCCCGGTGCAAAATGCGAAACAGCGTCATTTTTCAGCGGCGTTCTTCTAAAATTATCGATAACTTATCGACGATTGACTATAATTCCCCATCGTACGTAGACGTTACCCAATGACGAAAAATCTCGTTCTCCGTCTCGCACGTCCTCACCATCTCATCTTCGTCTTTTCTTCGTACTTATAACTCGATACGCGATCCTACATAGTTGCACTTTCGAGCAATACGCGCCCCTATCCTCGGGCTAATAAAGTCGTATCGCTTTATTTCTTCTTCCCCTTCTTCGTTTCCTTTTTCTCCTCTCCCGTGGCTATTTCCTAGATCTTCTTATTAAACGATCCCTGAACGCGCCAAGACAATGGAAACTAAGTATTTCTCCGGATTCGAGGAAACAACGTCAGAGAACCGCGTATCGTGTAATCTCCGCAAATTATCGTAACGTCTCTACGATCGTTGAAAATTCTTCCTGCAATTTCGACTGATAGAATTTTGGAAGAATCTAACGCTTTTCATTTAGTCTGGAAACGTTACATCGGATTGGAAATTCCAGGAAACATGAAAATTGCCATTCCCTATCAGGATATATTTTGATACATATTACGTATGAATAATGTTAACGCGTATATATATGATCAATTAATTAGTCACACATACAGGCGATGATATAGACAAACGTGCCATCGAGCGCACGCAAATACGCTATATTCTGATAATTCTAATAATAAATTATTCACTCTCCACAAAACGCGAGTGTCCATCGTATCTAGTAACGATTAACGATGCTCGAATCTCATTTGACAACTTTCTCTCTCTTCTGCCTGTTTATTGCTGCAAACTAATCTTCCATATGTCTACCGTTTAGTTTGAAACCTATGCTAGCAATGTCGTTCGCACGTCGAAAGTCTTTGCGCCTGTAGAAACGAGAACAAGAACGAGACACGAAAATTCGACGATTACGTCGAAGTTAAATGAAATCGTTCTATTTCGAAAGCCCCGTTTGTGCATCTCTCGACCCTGGTCCACTTGAACGATCCGCCAGAAAACGTCGTCTTGTTGCGTGCCAGAAACGTGGCACGGCCTAATGCGATTCTGATGTACGAAGCGATGCTGCGAAAGGTCGAGACGGTCAGAAAGCACCGGAACGCGTACGTACACGGCGGAAGTGGTAAAAATCCTTTTTCCTCCAAGGCGAGGCACGCCGACTTTCACGCGTCCTCGAAAACTGGTTTTCAAGTGTCACGTTTGTCATCCTCTCGTCCGCGTCTTTCTCCAGGAACTTCCTCGTCCATGTATACCCTGGGGCACAACGGAGATAAAGAAGATCGGCCGGGTGCGTGTTTACCACCGTCCCAAGATTTTCGTGCAGCTGAAGTGCCTGTTGAGCGACTTATGTCCGCATTTTCTGAATGGAACTCCTGCTACGGGGGATTTGCGCGCTGCGCCATTCAACGGAGGTTAAACGCAGTGCCCCTCCTCTTCTACAAAGCACGAATCGAAAGTTTCGGGTTCCTCTTGCTTTTCGTCGACTTTCGACCGTCTTATGGTGCGCACGGTTGGCACGCACCGATACAAAATGCTCTCCAGCACAGTGTAAACAGCATGCGTTGAAACGTTGAAACGTTGAAACGCAATCCTCTTGAGAAAAGAATGTCTCGTTCTTGTAACAGTTAGGTGACTATCCGAAGAAAAAGCAGGAACGAGCCGCGTCGATTGAGAGGAAACTTCGATAATGAGTTTTGGCCGGTTCGTCCGATGAAAGAAGTCACGAGGGGTTGTCGGTGATTAGTTCGATTTCGAAGGCGTATCAGAGAGATTGTAGGGAGTTTTTACGCGTTGGGGTGGGACAGGGGGCAAGATCGGTAAGCTAGGTCCTTTGAACTGGGTATATATTCAGAAGTGAGATTTCGCCCTCCTGCTTTTTTTGTACCACCGTGTTATATAACTTGGTCAAGCCGGTGACAGCTTCCGACGGTTAAATATAGAAACAGGAGATTCGATCGTAGAATCGAATCATCTCATCTTGCGTATTGTAGCGTAGCTACTTCGTAATATAATATTTATGTGGACATAGTCTCGCAAAAATAGACAAGACCGATTTCAATCGGAGTCGTGAGCGTACCGATTCCATTGGAGTATTTGCAATTAAGATCGCACGCTTTGCATAAGGAATTATTCCTCCCCGGAATTATGCTTACATTGTATAAAACGAACCTGTATACATCTACACGGTAATAAATTAACAAGTCAATAACTCCATTGTCCACCCTTTCCCGTTTCATTTTAATCTCCGATCAGCCCTAATCTCTCGGCAACGATTTTTTTTCTTTCTCTCGTCAGTCAACTTGATCCTGGAATTTTCGTTATCGTTGCACTGCGCCGACCTGAGGCAACGCCAACAGGATCGTCCACGCAGTTCCAACCCCGTCCACTCTCCCTCCATTCAAAAAGAGAGAAACTTTCCTTTCGGCGACGTTTTTCCTTTGAATTTCTTAAAACATATAGGCGAGCACAGTATGCCCGTGCACCGTATGATCAGCCGAAATATTCATGAATATATTTCGTATATTATACGTATCCCGAAATGCGAAAGATGTTATTACGCGGGTCCCGGGTATTCTTCGTACGTAAGACCAAGAATGGAGATCGGGTGCCGGTCCTTGGAAGGGCGGCGAGTCTTCCAGAGAAAGTATATGTAACGCGTACTACGAAGAAAATGTGCCACGTAATGCGCCGCGAGGCCCGAAGCGAGGATGACCACAACCTGGTGAACCGACGCAGAGGGGCAAGAAAGCAGAGGCAGATGCAAGAATCCAGAAAAAGAAGCAGCTGCACCCTGTGCACCCAACTATCCTTTCCCTCTCTCTCTCTCTCTCTCTCTCTCTCTCTCTCGTTCTCGTTCACTCTCTCCTTCGTGTTTTCTCTCTCGAATCTTAAGTTTTGATTCTATGCGTCGCCTTCTGCTGCCCCTTTTCAATAAAAGGCAGCGATACCGCGTTTCGAAATATCCCAGTGTGTACCGAAGGCTTTCTTCCGCAGCTTTTGCGGTATATCCCGTGTCCAAACAACCGCGTGAAATCGATGATACCGGATAACTCAAAATTTTGAGTTCGGATTTTCAGAGCGACAGTATACAAAATAGCCAGAAGCATTACAATCGAGCTGAATGTACTCGCGACTGGGACTGCGTAAGTCAAACGCATGAAACACAGACGATTGTAAGATAGATCGAAATGTTCTGCTAAGAAGAAAGAATTTCTATCGAGTTTGATCAGTTTACAAATGTAGAAACGATTGGACCAGCGTCGAGCCAAGTGCAAAATGTCGAGAGATAGAGGAACCTGGTGCAAAGGATCTGGAAATTGCGCATCTGGCCAGCTCCACCTTTGCTTTGATAAGAATATATCTCGGATCCGTAATCTCACGGCTGTGCGCGGGCTTATGCTATATTTCTCGTCGAACGTTATCAAATACGCCGAAGGATAACTGGCTTCTGAGAAGGAACAATCTGCCGATGTACGATAAGCTTGTTAGTCTCGAGCGATGTTCCCTCCTCGTGTTCGCCCTCCCCTCTTCCTCTGTTCATCGTCAAGCTACACTGAATCATAACTGACACCGAATTAAAAGCGAAGGTCCCCTTTGCTCTCTCGGCCTCGTCCTACCCTTCCATTCGTCTCTTTCCTTCCAACTCTTTGCTCGTTCGTTCATCGTGGTAATTACCGAACACCATGTTTATAAAAGGTGTTGCAATAAAGTTAAATTGGCCTGTCTTTTGTCGATGAACGACGCGGATCGGGTTCGTTAAACATTTACAATTTGTCCGCGAAGCAGGTTCGGGCTATCGGAACGCGCGTCGTGCAATCATGTCGGTTCGAAAATTTAGAAACACGGCCCGGTAGAAACGTGTCGCGGCAATATCAAATTACGCTCGTTACGACGCATGACCCGGGTACCGATTAACTCATCGTGAGTCGCGGTGTATAAACGACGCGACGACAGAGAAGCGATAACTCGACGAGTTTAAGAGGTTTAATACGTACCTTTGGTGGAAGAACGCAGATCTGATTAGTTACTTGTAATAAACCCAACGCAACTGTAAAAATGGTAGTACATGGTGGACAAAAGTTCACATCCATCAACGGGATTATACGACACTGAATGGACAGTGTCTATTCGTGAGACGTACAAATTTTCCCGAGTACCAACAACACCGAGTTAATCCTTAAAAGAAGAACAGAAGGACTCGCGTTCCTCTCGAAGTAAGGTACAGAGCAGGTGTCAAATCTGTGCGCGTTTAATTAGCGCAACTCGTTTCCCAGACCGTTGGAAATTACGTGTTCGTGCATCTTGCTAGAGAAAAATAGACGAGTAACGGGGGCCCGTGGACAGAGATCGATCCAGAGAAGGGGGGAGAGGGGGAGGGGGGGAGAGAGAAAAGCGAGAGAGAGTGTGGAGCATCGGCTATCGAAGGTTCAATCTTCGTGCCATGGGGCCGGTCACTATATGGGATTCTGGGGATACGGGGGAGGTAATCGATTACCATGGGACCGATCTTTCTCCTCCTCCTTCCCTTTTTTTCTCTCTTTTCTTTTTCTCTTCCCTTTTTTCCCTTCATCTGCCCACCCCCACTCTTCCTCTGTCTCTCTTCGTCTCTCTCTCCGTCTCTCTCTCTCTCTCTCTCTCACTTTCTCTCTCTCTCACTTTCTCTCTCTCTCTCACTCTCTCTCTCTCTCTCTCTCTCTCTCTCTCTCTCTGTTTCACTAGCCTCCTACCCTGGTCTTTCGAACCGACGCCAAAATTTATACCTGGCGGCTGCTACGGAGATGCACCCTCGTCTGAATGGAGGCAGGGCATTCAACGGCGCCGCGAACTGTGAAACGAAAAATATATGGTTTCCAAAAGAACAGCCGTAGGTCGATCCTCGAAAGGCGGAGGAGAGAACGGCAGCGAGAGAGGAAGAAGGACAATCGACGAGAGAAAAGAAAAATGCCAAGGGGTGGGAGTTGGATGTGTGCAAGAAGGTGTGCGAAGAGAATAAGAGGCGAGAAAGACTCGCGAGACCCGTGAGTGTCCTGTGCTAGGAGCTCCGAAAACGAGAATCGGATTCTTTGAATTTTCGAGACCGGTAAGATTGATGCCGTGGAACATCCTTAGACGTCGGTGACCGTGGCTCCGTGGTATTGTCGACAGACAGTTGGACGTCTAATGACGAACGATGGGGGCTCCTTGTCGTCCGAACGGGACGACCCCCGGTGTTATATCGGTAATCTCTGCGGCCGGTCGCGGGATTTAGAAAAGTATCGATGGTTTGATCGTTGCTGACATTGTTCATTAGTTTACCTCCGAACGACTTCGCTTCCTTTCCAGCGATACCATGTCACGATTAGAATTTGCGCTACGTCGCTCCAATAAGGAGCCAGGTAACGTTTGAAGTAATAGCAGAATATTACGGTCACTTAGTTACTTTAAACAGCTACATAATTCTCTGTCTCTGATATTCCATCGATCGGTTGTGTAATTTTGCGAATACGTTTGCCATTGCGTGGCATACTTTCTTTTTATCCACCAACGAGTACACGTATTCTTCTATTCACAAACTTTTGTAAAGTTCACATGACACGTTTTTTTTATGTACGCGTGTAATTTATGCCTGTTACGCCGCTAATAGTACGATTCAACGTGAATTCAAAGAAAGAATAACGAAGAATATACGAAAAGAGACGAAGAATGAAATGAAATTATCAGAGGTCGGGCTTTGCGAGCAAAAGGAGCTATATAAACGAGCTGTATACACAAAAATCCTCGTTCAAAGTTCGTACGTGCTGCGACCGCGGCTCTAAACTTGTTTTGGAGCATAAGCTTACAAACTCTAAAACGATCCTCGGTGATCATTACCGTCTCTAATCCCCCATTCATAGACATTAAACTGTTACACGGAGCCCAGCCAGCTCCGAAAAAGTACTCGACTGGAAAGCACTCCACCAAAAGAATCTCCAAACGACAAAATACCCTGCCAACTATTAACCCACGGCAACAATGCCGAGCAAACAAAACGCTGCACTTCTGTCCGCAATAATTCTTTTTTATCCCTTGCTGCCTCTGGTATCTGGTTCACAATGGAGAACCTTTCCCGGTGTGTCGATCCAGATCAGCCATGGACTATGACGACCCTCTCGGTCGCATTTTCTCTATCCTAACACCCTAATCGAGGATATTCACAATCAAGTAGTCTATTATTTGTTGAAAACTCGACAGGATGATCGAAAGAAAGAGAAGAAAAGAGAAGAGAAAAATAGAGGGGGGAGGGGGGGGGAGCCAACAAGAAAATCGTGCAAGATAAAAGACACGAAAAGACGTCAGGTATCCTCGAATAACTCCGGGTCAACATAGAGCATCGTTTTCTACTTCTTCCTCGTCTAATTCTCGTCAGGTATACGTAACCTTCTTCTTCTTCTTCTACGCGGGTCCTTGAAACCAAAGAGCAAAAGAAGCCGATGCTCTTGGCGTGTCGGGACAAAAGCGAAGCGAGACGATGATGGTGGCTCGTGCAAGCGCGCAGAATCTCCCGAAGTATATACGCACCGTTAGGCCCCATTTGTCTAGAACATCAGGATTTATGCCGAGGTTACTCCGCCCTTGGACCTTCGAGAGTTCCACCGATTTACTTTTATGGCTCCGTACTACCAGCAGCAGCCGGCACGAGGGACCGGGTGAAAGTCGCGCTCTGACGCTATTCCGTGGTGTTGCGCAAGGGAAAATGTTAGAGGAAACACGCGAGGGGACCACTGACTACGACAGGGAAGAAACAAATTGCGAAACACGCTCCAAACTGAAAGAGATGACGCGTACAAGAAACCGCGTACATCGCGAGTGCGCCCTATCGTGATTCAACGACACGAGTCTCCGACTCAACGATGCATATATCGAGGATAAAAGCGCGGATGAAAACGAGTTAGAGGGTCGTTCGGATGAACTTTATCGACTTCGAAGCTTTCCATAAGACGGAGCATAACGTTCGACACGATTAAATCCTCCATTTACTTGCGGACAGATTTTCCGTTTCACGCGACTTTAAGCTCTTTTTCGTCCGTTTCATTTAGTCGGTGGCTCGTCGAAGGTTTCCTAGAGCTCGAGATAAATGCGCGTCATCGTCGTTCGAACAAAGACGAATACCAATGCGCGCACGGAATCCCTGCACCGTTGGTCTTCTTTAACGACGGGATTCATATACGAAGGTAACTCCGCCCTGAACCCGGCGGCCGCAGGCCTAGCTATTCACATCCGTTTGCTTCGAGTGTCCGTGCTTGCGTCGAAAAAAGGAACAGACGAAATAAAAGAGAAACGAAAAGAAGAGAGGGTTCCTCAAGGTTGATTTTTACGCCACTTGTCGCTCGCGTGTATTGGCATGGACATTTTCTTCTACCGCGTTCTCTAACTAAACAGTGCCCCTGCCCCTCCTTCCTCTCGTCCTTACCGAAGGCATCCTAGTTATCCCTCAGAAGTCCCTTTGTCCCGAAGGACGCCGCATGTGGTGCGTCCAGGTATCAGCCTCGGTGGACCTTGTACCTCGCGAACACGATTTCGCCAGGAAAGTCACGTGCGGAAAGCAGTAAACGTAAAAGTCGTCGCCTGGGCCAGAGATCCTCCGAGTCTCAACGAGGACTAAGGCCTTCGTGTTTACTCGACTGCTTAGCACGTCGTAAAGGGTCGTGACGAGTCTATTTCCTTGAAACGAATGGCGAGGACACACAGGGCAACGGGAGGAGGGATTTGATGTATGTGCAGAGGACTTGTCGAAGAAATCCTTGAGTTGTTGACAGAGAGAACGGAACAGGGACAGAGAGGCAATACGAGGCAGATGATAAAGAGGCGGAACGAAGTAGGAGGATGAGACACGAAAAAAAACAGAGAGAGTCGCGAAGAAAAAGTTATCTGCCGCGAAGAGGATCTGGCGCGGTCGAAGAGTAAACGATAATGACAACTTCCTGATTCGATGCTCGGTCAAACGACAAACGCGAGGAATTCGTGTACGAGCCGCTCCAACATATGCCGTTCGCATACAATTCTGTTTGTTTACACGTCGGCAAGACCGTGCGAGGGGAACGCAGCTACGAACAGCAAATCGACTCTCGGCAGACTGACGCAAACCCCTTGAATCGTAAATATTCCCTGATACGGGAATGCTCCGTTGCCACGAACCGACTTAACGCGCCTGAAAATCTCGATAATGATCGGCCGAATGTTATCGCGTTAAATGGAAACACGGGTCACCAGGCGCTTTGAAATTTCCTGAACGTTGAAACTACCGGTGCCTGCTCTGCTCGCGTCGTGTTTGCAAACACTGGCTCAGCGTGATTCTTGCGAAATTGAGATATACAATTGGCTACAGGTTTCCTCTAAGTTCCATTTCACGTTGAAAGGAAAACTCGTTAACCTTTTATATCTCCCAACACGTTCTATTCTCTTCTCGGTAATCCACGGATAACCCTACAATCCGTAACGCAATTGTAAACGTCGCAAAAAGTCAGAGAGCCAAAGTGTATACACACACATGGCGCGTCTGACGTGGCGCAAATCAGCGACACAGAGGCCGGTTACACGCCCCGTTTTCCCAGACGAAGCGGCAGAGCCGCGATATACGCTATACATCTCTCACCGACGCGACGCCGAGTAAACGAAGAAGACCGTGGAAGAACGTGGTTGTTTGAAACAGCTCGGAGGAAGGGACGAACGGCTAGAAAGAGTCGGGATGGTGATTTTCCGCGAGTCACGCGAATTCGTGACTGAATGCCGAGAATCTCCGGCGATGTGTCACGCTGGTGTGAAACGTCACGGCACTAGGAAGTGACCCCGAACTGTCGTTGGGCCCGCGTACCTGTGCACGACAATGTCCATAAACAATGGGAGCTATCTCGGGGATATCAACACGATGGCCAGGCCGTGGATCTGACCCAGGAACGGGGCCCTGACCCCGAACGTGCACCGGGACACGGGTTATCTTCCATATCGGCCGGACAGAAATGTCTCAATGCGCAATGCGGATCTTCGTCGAACGTGCAAATACCGTGCAGCCGGTCTGTCTCTGTCAAGGAAATCCTCTAAACGGACGCGCGCCGAACCTCGCGATCAAACCGCCGACGGACAGATTGATAATAAGCATCGTGGAATCGTGTCTACGAGATAACGCGTTTGATCGATGCCGGTTTGCTATTGCTCGATTATTTCGTTCGGATAACCGAGCAATAACAGGGCGGAAAAGATGTACCGGACTTGCGTTGGGGGTATTACGGAGCTTCGTTTTGCAAGCTTTCTGACCGCGTTGAAGATAATCGGGTCTATTCTTTGGAAGATCCTCCGTTTCATTGCTCGGGTACACGATTGGTATACAATTGTTAAACGACAAATGGCCGTTCAACCTTCTTTTCTTAATTCTTAACTTCTCTACCAGAATACACGATAATTCTCGTGACTCTGTTGAATTTCCTATATCATCAACCTATTAACCACGACAATGTTCGTCGTTTAGCTCACAAGCTTCTATGCTTATGAGCGAACGATGTAAATAGTAAATTCCAAGGTGGCATCAGCACTTCCCTTTCCTTCTCAATTTGTGGAATTAACCAATGTGCCTTCTTAATTGTTCAATTGTTATAAATATTAATCTGGTTTCTCTCCGTACCTTAGTAATATGGTTATATGTACTTACACGTAAGTAGTAGTTACTTTCGCTATTTTCACCTAATAGGAGGTATGATGGTCGAAGTATCATAATGAAAGGTGTTAAAGTTTAACGATCTAAGCTCTAGAAGATAAAATTAAAATATTGTATTCCACTATGTAAAATATGGTTTCCTCTATCTTTATTTCATTCTCTTCTATTCGATCGTATGTTTACGCGTTCTCGGAAGCTCGGTAAAAAAAATGAGCACGCGGAGATTATATGGGTATAAGAATATTTTCCAAGTACGCGCCGCTACCTGGAAAGATATCGAAACAAAGTATCCGGCGTGCCATAACACCGTATGGCTGCGGACTGTTCGAAAACTGATCCCGACGTTGCGTTTCCCCGTCGTAGGAACAAACATTTCCATAATCGTAAACCTTTCATCGGCTCCCTCGTACACCGAAGCTGGTATCAGCTATAAAACTGAAGAAGCTATAACGTAGCAAGGTCAGGCCGCAAGCTCTACGTTTTCTTCCCAAACTCGAGTGCTAATATACCGAACGGTACTTGACCGAAGAGTGGCTCCGTCTAATCGACGCTCGAGATCGCCATAAAGTTGGCGATCGTAAAATTAAATCGTCGTTAAATGTCACGGAGGGTCGCTCGATCTCTCGTTGCTTTCACGACGATTACAACGTTCGACCAGAAGAAACAAACAAAAATTACTCGGAGAAGAATTTCGCTAAATACTATTGGTCGCGATCGTATTGGTATACGATCGGTCGCTAAATTTTCAATCATGGTAATTAATACTTTGTGTTAATCCTTTCGCTACGGTAGTTTTTGAGGCTAAGGGTATTTCTGGTATACGGATGAAAGGGATTTGCGTTAATTAAAGATATATATGCATGTTTAAACGTTCACAGGCAACCCGGGTCATTAACACTCGTGCATTTCTTCCAATCGAATTTTCTAACCTTTGAGATATTCGATTTAAAACCCGATTTTCGTATCTTCATACTCCTACTTGTATACGTATATATATTTTTTCGACCGATGTGTTACAAACTTCGACAAGTATCGGACAATTTTGAAGGCTTCTCAAACGACGTAAACGGATAGTTTGTCCACAGAGAGTTAACTGTTTTATATATAGAAATAAAAATGATTATTATGCTCGTGGTGAAAGAGTTAAAGCTATTCACGTCACACGAGGTTTCTCATGTTCGACCGGATTTTTTCAAGAAACACAAATTCCTCGAGAAAGAATTTGACTAAACGACGACGTTTATAGGCTATCCCGGTGGTTCGTTCCTCGAGGAGAAAAATATTCGGGAACTAATGGTAACCAAAGGTGAAGCGGCTTACGAACGCTAATTGGTAGTTAAAATTAATTAACGAGTCGGCGATACACACGGCTCTATTACCTACGTCCTACGTCTCCGCATCGGCAACGCGCGTACCTTCTCCGCCGCATTAACCGAGTTGGCTGCAGCTCGAAGGTTCAAAGGGTGAAAACTGCGGTCGCTTTCGACACATTCGAAACGCCGAGACTGATAAATCTCTGGCCCGCCAGCCAGCCAGCCAGCCAGCCAGCCAGCCAGCACGGAACTCCGAGAAGCACGTCGTCGTCGTCGCCGTCGGGATGCCTGAACCACGTGGTTTCAGACTCGACTCCGACCGACTACTATTTTCTTTCAACGACGAGCATTTGATCTCCGATCGGGACAGACACTCCTCTACTTACGCCGTTAGTCCAATTACAAAGGAGTGGCATGCTGTTGCACATAAATTACACGAGCTCTGGGACAATCTGAATTGTATCGAGACTCGGCCATGGTTTAACTCACGATGTTACTCCGTATTTGTACACAGACCAGACTAATAGGCAAATCATAGCCTGTTTCCACATTTTTATACTCGAAGGTTACTTTGTACGGCTCCTAAACGAGAATAGCGGAAATGTTTCGGTCTTAACGTCTCTCAGTTTCCATTATTTTATTCCCTAATTAATAGTTATTCTAAGATTGGTTCCATAATATTTTTAGATAAACAGGATGGGCTTTAGTTTGCAAAACATAATTAAAATGTACGATTCTTTAAAGGTATCTGGAATATTTCTCTAGATATACGCAATCCTTGTGGCAACTCTACGCTACTGTACAAATCTCATCACATTGAAATGTTATTCGTCATTGATACTCGTTAGTAATTAGTTGGCGATAATTCTAAATAAAATTGACACGTATACAACCTGCCTTTGAAATGAAATCTAAACTAATCTCTTACCACGAGTATAACGACTTGACATTGCACAACAAGAACTTACCAATATCTGTAATTTGCTCACTGAATGATATAATGGCTCGCTAACTAATTTTTACAAATATTACAATCAGCCGTAACGTCACCTACTTAAAAACGAATAAACGGAGACGAAGAAGAGAACAAGACGTAATTACGACAAATATCCTCTACCCACTCAAATACCGCGCTACCCAAATTTCCAAATTCCATATTCTCGACTCGAAGCAAACACGATTACGTCCAATCTCCAAACTCAAAGCCTCTCCTCTACCTATAAATCGTCGAGCAACACCGTCCTCCGATAAATTCGTATTAAACGAACACGATACGTAAAAGAAAAAAAGCATCGTTACCTGTTTGAAGGAAATTCGGCCAGACCACGGGAGAAGAAGATCGTGTTGCGGCTTTCGACGCGGTTGATAAATCGACGCTACGAGACGGAACCCCGAAAACACGTGCGCGGACGTGGCTGCGGTATAATGTCCCCGGCGGACTATTTCTTTCAACGGCGGCCCTCTGATCTTCGGCCGGCTCTGACACTCCGTCTAGCCACTTTAGTGCCTCCATTCCACGCCTCGCGAGGGAGGTGGAACGGCGAGAACGTTTGTACACTGTGCACGGCTTTTAATAGGACGCAACGTCGCGGTACGCGTGGATCGATGAACTTTCGGTTAGAAGCCACACGCTACGCCAGCAAACCAGAATCCTGTGTTGTCTGTTTCGTGCGCCACCGATCGACTGTGTCGACCCCGAGCGAGTTTCCACCTCGAATAGAATCGCCAATTCGTCGATTTTTCCTCACCCCGTGTCCTCGAACGTCCTCGAATTGTCTGCGATCTCGAATAACACGTGGTAATTTAATTTGGAGCGCTCCAGGGACAAAAGATCGTGCTGTAGATGTCGAAATTTTTTCCTTTGGCGTAGGTAATGTATCTTTCTCTTTTGATCGTGTGTCGGTTATTTTGATCGGTTAGGAGGTTTTTTTTGTAAAAAAAAAAAATAAAAGAAATACAGTTGATATTGGAAAGAACGGAGAATCGTCGCTGATGTCTTCGAACGTCGTAAATTTCCTAAATGCTCTCGTCGACGATAATCACTTTGTCCCCTCCTTTACATTCATAAAGCACGCGCTATATTTTCTCTCGGAGATTTATCTTCGCGAAACAGCGCCGATTTTTTAACGACCACCCGTTTGATGGAGCTGTATTTTAAGCGGGCTTTTTAACTTTTAAACTGCCGCTCCTTTGAACCTCGTGACAAGTGATCGAAATACAATCCGGCCGATCGAATCTACTTTAAACACTTACCATATTTCCAATGCATCGACCAAAATACAAAAAAGAAAAAAGAACAAGATACCTACGCAATCATAAATCGTAATTGTACATAGCGAAGATGCCTGTCAATTTTCAGTGTCAGAAATCGACCGCAACCGAAAATAGACGGCAAATTCGATCGACCCGGTAAATGTAAACCGCACGCTTCGACCGCAAACATCACGGTTTCGGTCGTGTCTTTAAGAAAAAAAACAGAGGACGATTCGTCGTTTCCTCTTCGAAAATCGACATGTCACAATTTCGTGCATCTTTAAATATTCACAGTTCTCTCGAAATCAGGGTGAATCGATCGATCGTATAAAAGTCGTCGACGAAACAACTGATTAACTGCGACTCGACGAGAACAGTCACGACGGAATCCCGTAAAATTATCAACGCTAACAGGTTCCGTATTCGCAATCGTTCAGCTCTTTAACGGGCGAGCTCGCGCCGGGACAAAATTTTGCCCCGAGGGAAGGAAGAATTACCAGGCGCCTCGTTAACTTTCGTTTCGTCTTCTTCCCTGTTCTGTTTTCACGCGAATCGTTTCTTCCCCTATCTTTTCCCGCGCTCGTAAATCCGATGGATTATCGGCACCGTTAAGAAAAAAGTTGCGGTGGATCGACGTAATTAGAGTAGGAAACATTTTCACGTACCTAAACCGCAAGTTTTTTCCACCGGTGTAAACGTCCGAATTTCTCTGATTGCTGGATCAACAGCTATCAAATGATTTTGTATACGATTTTCAGCTGCGTGAGTGGCGCCTATTGAGCTAGAATTTCTAAACGAATTCGTAAAAAATTGTCCACGATGATAAGAAGATACACGACGAAAGATATGTAACATTCAGGAACCGCAGAAAGTACGATAGCAGGAAACGATTCGAATTATCCGCAGGATACGAAAATAGATCGAAGACGAGAAAAATTCATGGGTAGGAGGGGGCGGATGGTCGGTGGAAGAATACGATAAATATTTGAAGTTAACTAATAATAACGCCGGCACGTTCTAATGGCACGGAGAGACGAAAAGACGCCGCCGCCGACGACGCAGACGACGACGACGAAGACGATGACGAAGACAACCACGACGACTGGTCTTACCCAGCGACGTCGACAAGAGAATCACCCGCACTGCTTTTACATAACGCATTAATGTCGTGCATTAAATGGACCGACTGCGCTGTATACTGGACCATCTTGCAGGAAGTTATTATAAATACGGCACGAGACCGTGGAATTCGTTACGGTAGGGAAAGCCGCGGGAATGCAAGCGGCGCTCTTTTATAAATTATTTAAAAGTTGAAGGGGCCCCCGCTAAAGAACCAGGCCACGTTTCGGCAAAAATGCTTCTGACCCCTATGAGATAGAAATAGATCGACGGAAATCCAGTGCACGCAGCTACCGCCTTTATATTTCTACCGCTGACGAGTTGCGTTGACGTGAATTGTTACGTCGATGCACATGAAATGTCGTAAAATATTTTTTCTTCAAATAAAACTACAAATAAAGCTACTGTTTTCCTTGAAATATATTATTTGATCAAAGTGTTCTTCGATCATCGAGTACTTTTTCGATCATTGATTGGTTTTGTTATTCCTAATTTATAAGAAGTGGCAGGTAGCCTCATCTTCAAAGGCTCGAATACTATTTTTACGAGATGTAACATTCCGTATTAGAATTGAGTTGGATTCCGTCCGAAATCGTTGGCTCTCAGTCTTTATAAAACACAGTTTGAGAGAAGAATTCGTTTAGGGCAACGATTAAATTCGGGCTGATTTACGAGAGCTTCTTGAAATCTTCGAGGAAATAGTTACGCTTTACAAGGCATAAAACGATGATTTCGGTGTAGCAATGGCCTGAATCGAGGAAATCAGCTTGATAGAGGACGGTCCGCGTTCATTCGGACTCGTTAAATCTACGCTCATAAAAACGACGACAATAAACTCGGTCCGTAGTCTCGCGGCTGTTTTACGTCGATTTTCAACGCCGAAGAACTGGCTGCGGTTGCCAGCTCCGGAAGAACAAAGGCTTAGTGTGTGCACGATGTAAAAATAAGATCAGCCGAGGGGAACCAATTATGGAGCGTATTTGATGTCGCGGAGACAAGCAGGTGCAAACGAGAGAACCGATACGTTACACCTTTGCCCCGAACGCGATTGATGTTTCCTCTACGTTGCAAGGTTATTCGATGTTACCGTTTCGAAGAATCGATCGACTCTATCAAAAGTAATCACTGGATTTTTTAAGATTTAAACATTGGGTTATCACGTATTGTGATAATTAAAGAAATTTAAAATGTTCGATATTTTCGATATCGGCAGGCGATGCTTGGATCGATACTGTCAGTTATCACGAAACAAACAAGATCGAAGATATTCCTGGATATTCTATCTGTCCGAGAATAAGGAAAGAGAAAGAAAAAAAGAGACCAATCAAAAAATCAGGAATCGTTCGAAGCTTCGACTTTTTCAAATAATTCCTAACGTCTCTCAGTCACGCCGTCAATTTTCAATACTAATTCACGCAGACATTAGAACCACGAGCCTGGAGTCGGTGACGAAATAGAAAGAAGAGGGAAAAATATGCATTATACGGGTACAATGCTTGTCTAAGGAATGAACATGATGAATGAAAGAGTCGAACGATGGCCCCAAAGCCGGTAACGTCCAAGAATGCTTCCTCATAGTCGTTTTGCTTTCTTCCCAGTTTTCTCTCTCTCTCTCTCTCTCTCTCTCTCTCTCTCTTTTCCCCTTTCCTACTCCCTCTGTTCGCCCTCTTTGATGCAGTCGCAGCTTTGATATTCCTGCCAGAATATCCCACTTATAGTTAGCGCATAAGCCTGCTCTTCTCTATTCGTTTCTTCTCTATCTCACACTCTCTCGCTTTTCTCTTCCAATTGTCCTTTCTCACTCGCACCCCATTTCTTCCAAGCTTGCACTATCCCTGGCATACGTTTCCAGCTTTTCCTTCCTCCTCTCTAGCGCACACATTCTAACACACGTGGGTATAGTTTCCTCGACGTTTCTCACCGACTCTTTGTCCCGTCTTCCACGGGACGACGCGACGACGTTGAACGGTTTGCGAAACGTTCCTTGCTTGGTGTTCACCTCGCTAGGATAATACCATGCACGCGTGGATCTCCCCTCTCCTAACGTGATGAAACGCGGGTCAAGGATCGACGATTAAAGGATTCGTTGGCGAGAAGAGCGTGTCGTTTACACGCTGACGCGAATTCCCGCGGTTTCCGTTGCTTCCTCCACGCTCCAAGATTCCTAGATTCCTCGAAGAACGCCGGTAATTACGTCGATAAGAATCTCGCATAATTCACGTGGTTGGAATAACTCTTAGGCATCGTGGCTAATTTTCTTCTCCTATGGCTGGAAAGAGGGAAGGTGTCGATAGAGCTTCATCCAACGTTCGTCGAGAAACGAGAAAAAAGTTAGACACGGATATGTTCGCCGACCAATGAACCGTGTCGATCGGCACACGAAGTTGGGAAAGGAAAGGGTGACGTATAAAATTGGTCTGGCTGAACGATCGACGAGAATTTCCAGAGGTCCCGAAACGATAGAGGTCCTTGATCGGTACACGCCCACTTTTTCGCTGTTCCAATTAGGCGAGGACCCTTGCGCACGTTTTATTCGCTGGTTGATTGGTGTCGAGCAGACAGTAGTGGAAATTAACGAAGACGGTTTTCGGGGTAGGATACGCCGAACAGTTATTGGCCCTCGAATAATTTCGCTGAAATTCGCGGATTTTACAGGTGTTTAGTCGACAATGCAATTAGCAGCAACACGGTCCACTAGACTGCTAATAGGATATCCGCGATACACGTGTTTATACGATCGACGGAAATTAGGAATGTGAACGGAGTAAATCGATGATCGAAATTTGACTACGAGATTTTGTAGGTTTTTCATCTTTACCTAGATATAATGCGCGTTAAGTTTCTCAGAGAATGGATATATTACATCCACAATTTTTTTTCTTTTTTTTTAGCACAAGAGAATAACATAAAGTATCGTGTGTTCCAAAGATAAATTCTAAAAATAATATTTCTTATACTATCAGTTTTCTCTATCTATCTTCAACATGGTTTATGAACGGTTTGATCTTTCAATGTACATAAAGAAATACCAATATCAGCGTTCGAAAAAATCCGTAAAAAAGAAGAGCAACGATAACGATGATTAAATAGTGTTATCGTCTGTATCGAGTAAAAGCAAAATGTGTTTCTAAGCAAACCTGCGATATTCGCAACCGTATAGGTTTTTAGGTTTGGAGGGGTCATTGAAGACACCCCATACATATTCATACCGACTATTTACCTAAGGCCAGAAAAGAACTGTTAAGAACGAAAGCAACGTATCGCATTAATGCAAGGGTCCTCGAAGATCCTACGAATACGTAGGTATATGCAAATGACACCATTCCCGCCGAGGAAACCTTTAAATCACACATCGAGGCTACCAATAACATCGTCGACGATCATAATACAAGACCGCCTTTATGCTCGCTGTACCAGCAAGAGTAGCAAGATGTTCGTCTCCGACTTTAAAAGGATCACGTTCTAAGTACCGTAACATGCAATAACAGCCTTTCATCGGATATAATTCGTACCAGGATTAAAATAACAAATAGACCAGAGAGCGACGCGTGTTGCATGTCGTAATTAACATACACCGTTCGACGTGGAGCAACAAGTTTTTACAAGAAACGAAGTTTGTTAATCGTTCCCAGGGGTCCTGATTCTCGCATAGAATTACCGGACACGCTATTGATATCTCGTTCCGAACGAACAACCGAGTAACAACTACCAAGTTTCACGCGATATCTCATTATACCGTTGAATTTGCATCTTATTACGCCTAAATGAAATGAAAGATGAAAAATCCGAAATCAACGTTCGCGCGCGCGAAAAAAAAGAGATCTTTTACAAGAATTACAAAATCTCCGACGATGCAGATAGGTGAGCAAATTACCGTCACGGACAAATTTCAGACAGATCTCGGTTATTTAAATTTCTCTCCTTCCCGCCGTATTCTTCTTATCTCAGCTCGTTCACTGGAACAGTTGGAACGCGAAATAAGGTAGATACAAAGCGAATCTTTTTTTCCCCCCTTCAAAACGAATGCCCCGGTAAATTTATACATCACAATTCACCGCGCATCGCGGCCATTAACGCGTCGACGACCGGGGAACATGACGGCCATGGTACATCAACCTTCGTGAGGAAACCGAGCTGCCCGGTCCAAAGTACCAAAAGGAGCCACGCCGTGCTTTTATCGCGAGTAATTCGGGCCACGATCGTACGTATACGGTGTCTAATAAATTCGTGAATGGCCAGCCAGCGACTGAAATGTTCTATACACCCACGCGTAACGCACACGAATTGCCATCGTGCAACGGTCGCTCTCTCTCTCTCTCTCTCTCCTTTTTTCTTTCTATGGGTTTCGTCTATGGTTGTGTGCGCGCGTGCCTCGATTCCCGAGGTTGTTGGCGTTTGGTTGCACGCTTAGGGTGGGTACCGAGCCGACGAACCGACATGGGGGCACCAAGAGAGAGCGGATATTATCGCCAAACGTTAATTTGGTCGAGGCCCGGCCTACCTTCCAATTTTCGAGCCCTTACACGCCCACTTACGAGATTGTCCGTTAATGCTCCGAAACGTCGGGACGCGTTTTCGACGCCCGCGTTTTACCGCCACGGAGAGCTTCACGGACTTCGCGTACGACCGACGGGTACATCTCGGACGAGGCTTCTCTTTAGACTTTAGACGCTCTCAGCCTTTGCATACGAGACACACGTGTTGCCAGAGTACCGTATGTGTATACTTGAAAGGGTAAATAGAGTTCAACTCGAGCAGCAAGTCTTAGAGATAAAGGGTAGTGGATGTGCAGGTGTTGGACATTTCTAGACGTATGGAACTTTTTAGAGTTTAGAACTGCAGCTATTAAGACTTTAAATAGCATGCTTTTAAGTTAGACTCTGTTAACTAGAGGTCTAATTACGAGCAGAAGCCTTCTAGACAAAAGGAATTCAAAGTTTTTAAGGTTTTCGTCAAAGGTAGCCTGTAATTAGAATTTCAAAGACGACAGGCGAAATACAAGAGGAATACAAGAGGCATTTTATGAAAAAGGAAGGGTATTCGCGAATTTTAACATCGATAACGGTCCCACCAAATGCGTCGTGTATGCGCGTACAACCTGATAACGCTGGGATAGTCTAATGTTAACGGGGCAAGGGCAGAGTCGTATGACGGAGAGCATCGCGATAAAATTAAATGGAACGTCGAAGAAAGGAACGACGCGTCTCCGATTGGACGCTGAGAAAACAGGGAAAACCGTATTTCAGTCTGTGCCTTAACATTCCCGCGTGGACGCGCGCATCACATACGCCCGCGCGCCTAATTTATGTAACACAGAACAAATATACTCGTGGTAGCGTACGGCGCGTACCTAAAGCGTGGTAGAAGCAAAGAAAATAAATACGGGACGGAACAAGTGGAACGTCCGCGAGAAGCAAGAAAATAGTTCGCGCGGCGATTCGTAGACCCAAAATAGGGCGGTGTGAACAGCAGGAAACTTTACTATACACCGTGCAACGTGGAGTAGGAGAGACTCGTGTATTTGGCGTGTGTGAGCGCTGTTGGAAAGAACCGGTTATATAGCAACCGTCCTCCACCTTCTCCACCTTCTTCTTCTTCTTCTTCTTCTTCTTCTTCTTCTACTTCTTCTTCTGCTTCTTCCTCCTTTTCTTCTGCCTGTTCTTCTCCTTCTTCCTTACTTTCCTTCCTACTCATTCGCCGACCTTTCGTTCCATCCTCGCCAAGTATCCAGCGAACTCAGCTACGTAATACAAGCGATCCTATACATATAAACAAGCACGTGCGTGTGTGCGTGCTCGTGTAGAGACTCTCTCTCTCTCTCTCTCTCTCTGTATGTACAGTGTACACTTACGTGAGGTCCCGACACCATGGGCGCCTGCCTATCTGACATTGGGTGCCTGCCTACGAGGGCGAGTCCGCGACGTTTCTTTTTTCTTTCTTTACTGACCTGGCTACCGACGGACGGACCCTGGGCAACCGTGTATTCCTTCCGAGGACCCTCCGGGGGCGTTGGAATTTCGCGAACGTTTCACGAATAGCCTTGTTTCCGATACGCGGAAACCCAGTCAGAATTCTATTGTACTCGACTCGCAACGGCAGGATATCCCGCGGCGAAAGAAACACCGCTGAGTGAAACGTGACTGTTAATATATTTAATCGCGCCGATGATATCCGACGATTAATTTTTTACTTGATGCGTTTTGAGCGGCGTCCAGATCCAGGCGTTGGAAATATAAATGTTTCCCTCGACTATTGTTCCAACTTCGTTCGATCTTCCTTACTCGTTGTATTCGTGTATGTATGTATCTATGAATGTTTGCGCCTATTTACTATGCGTATACGATTTCCTATATTTCATTCAGCGATACGGGAGTCGAATTATTAGATATATATCGATGATTAATGTTTTCTGTTACAGATTTCGAATAGACAACACAGACCACATAATAGACGTGAACAAGAACAACGCGGCGTTCGAGTACGATCAAGTGAACATAATATGTCCTGTGTACCAGCCAGGAACGTATGACGAGGACGCGGAGAAGTATATTATTTACAACGTAAGTACTTTCGTATCGAATCGTAATGCTAAGAATCTTGCCCTCGACATTGGTAGAAAGATTGTCACGAGTCCGAGCGTGTACCCCGGTCCCGCCATCCATAGCGGGACCAACAGATAAATCGAGTTACACGTCTGTCGACCCATTATGCGAAATAAAAAATTGTCAAAGGGCGTTCCGTGCTGTTTAGACAGCTGCTGCTGCTACTCGAAACTCGTTCGTTAACTCGCTCATATCGGACCCCCAAGAACGACTTCCGCCTCGTAGCCAACTCTTGACATCGCGTTGCCCTCGAGGGGCTGTTCCAACTCTATTTCACCCGCTTTTAAAAATATTCATGACAAACTACCGTGTCGCCATTATTCCCGAATTAGAGAAACTCGTATATACGAGACCGATAACGATGTTTGTTCTTCAGACGAAAATTACAGAGTTTCATAAATCAAATAGTTGCTAGCATCGTGAAAATCTTTCGTGCCTGTTCTTGCTTTTATCGGAGATTCCAGCGCAGTTTCCAAAAGCTGCGACGCAAACGTCGCGAATCATCGCCGAGATCTAATCATCTTATCCTACCCTCCTCGTATTGTCTCGTTCGAACTCGACAATAGATACTTTCTCCCCCCCCCCCTAATCGTATCTTGAGAGGGCGGGTGGGTTAGGTAGCGACGAACTAACGAACGAACGAAAATTAGCTTTTTTCGCGGCTATTCGTTACGAAGAATGGCAAAGAACTGTCTTTATCTTTATCTTTGTAAAGAATCTTTGTTTGTATAGACTCGACAAAACGATAAAGAAAACATTGAAGGACGTTCGACTCGTACGTAACGAACAACTAACGTGACGAATCGATTGGTACCGGGAACTTATAGCTGCATCGTACGTTTCACAGGTGTCTAAAGAGGAATACGAAACATGTCGGATAACGAATCCAAATCCACGGGTGATAGCAGTTTGCAACAACCCGTATAAGACCATGTACTTCACGATCACCTTCAGGCCGTTCACACCGCAACCTGAAGGCCTAGAGTTCCTGCCAGGCCACGATTACTATTTCATCAGCACTTCGTCCAAGGACGACCTTCATAAACGCATCGGTGGACGATGCACCAGTAACAACATGAAGGTGGTCTTCAAGGTGTGCTGCCGCAACGAGGCTGACACCTCGTCGTCATCGGCTACATCGCGCAACAATTGTGAGTATCCTTCGTTTTATTGTAAACACCGATACAAATATCACCATTTTCTTGTTAATATCGATTTTTTCTATTCGCATTGACGCGAAATTTTTAAAGACGTTTGATGCACATGCATTAAAGAAACGATCGAATTTGCCAGCGTTTTCACCTTCGGTCCCACTTGCGAGCATTCCTTAAATATTCCTATTCCGAAATCGTTTCGACGTGCGAAAACCTTTGACCTACCGAAAGGTACACGTTTCACGTGTACGACCGGTATTCTAATGGGGTCCGATTATCATAATCTGAAATTATAGTCGTTGTATACGTCGTCTACGCCGCCTTTTCATTTCGCGTGTAAATCACGTTTAAAACCTTCACGGTTTCGCTTGAGCGTGCGAGCTCCCTTCGTCCAAACTCGTGGATGAAACGATTGGAAGAAGGGCCGTGTCATAAATTCATTATCCCCTAATCAGTTACAAAGGGAAGGACTACTCGTAACGACAGACGGTCTACGCCGATTCCTTCATCTTCCGCTGCGAACACGATCCACCCTCGATCCCCCTCTCTGTTTTCCCGCTCGTACAGACGGCCAGCCCGTGCTCCTCCCCTCTTAAATAATCCCTATCAATTATAATTCTTAGCCGTGCGCACCATTTGTTGCGGTTAGAGGACCAACGCTGACCCAGAACACAATAAATTCCACTATTTCATTCTAGCCCGTTCTCTTCTCTGCCTAATTCGTTCCAACCGTCCTCCCAACACCTCCTCCGCCTCCTACCCGCTACCACCGACCCAACACTCGTCGGAGACGATTCATGCGCCGTAATGACTAGCTATTTCGCCGGCCGAGAACTCTGAACTCCCTTTCTCTCTTTTCCTCTTTCACCGTTCGGTGTCTCGGGCATTCAAGATTCCAGCAGGCTCTCCACCGACCTCGAAATCCTTCCGCGGCTTTCTACTGTGCTGTGGTGCGGGATCAGACCGTGAGCACCGACGCTCGTGTACGATGCCCTACGATTACTATCAGCGGCCACGAACCGCGAGAAATGTTAATCTCGCGGAAAATTTCAGGCTGGCTCCTCTGCTTTGCGCCGCGAGCGCTTTGCGCGGCGAAAGACATTTACGCCGGCAATTAGCCGGCGAAAATGCGAAATTAATCTTCGACTTTATTCCACCGGTAGAAGTTCATTCTCCCCGAGGTCTTTGTGCCTGTGAATTTCGGCCGAGAACATAAAGCATTTGTCATTCATTACGTTTTTTTTTTCTTTTCTTTTCCTTTTTTTCTTTTCTTTTTTGTTCTCTTCGCTTTATCGCCGAAAGTCGATCAGTTTCGGGAATGAACTTCGACCGCAAATCGCGTAAATTTCGATTTAAAGTCGCGTAATAAAGAAGATTATTTTTTTCTTTTATATATTGCATAAACGTTTTAAACGGACATCGGACGCAGTAACAAGAATTCACGTTCCCATCGTTTTCCCGTGGCGATCATCGCGGATGTTCGATCAAACTTTTACGATACCGCATTTACGGTTATGATTGTAACGGTTTGCGCGCGATTCTATTATTACGTACGATCGGCATCGGCGAATGATCGCCGGAGCGATTAAATAAAATTTAACGGACGCAATCATAACCGCCTGTATTTCGATTCGGGGGCCGGCTTTAAAATATCGACCTCTGGCGAACGCGAGTATGTACATAGATAATTGAAATCGATGTCGATTCACCGGACACTCGGTCCCGTTTACGAGCAATCGTGGAACGGCGGTGGCGTTCTCCGTCGTTGAATCCCCCTGTTGAAAATTACGCAAAACCGATGCGCGATTTGGACCGCGATTGCGGAGTTAAAATCGAAACGCTCGTCGACGCGACGTTATCCTAAATCATCCGGCTGGAAATGCCGGTGAACGACGATGTTGCACGGGCGCTCGCGCGCGCGTAACAACAGTAATCGAGACTGGCTGAAAATTGCACGCAACTCGTGAACCAGCGGAAAAAAATCACTGGCGGAGATTACACGCTAAAATTCAATAGCCGCAACAAAGTATAGCTCTGGCCGCACGATGCAGCCCAGACGAGACTACGTCGTACGTACGGTTCTCTCGAAAGCACGTCGCGTCGTCGCGTCGTGCCTCGCGAACATGACGATGTAATAAGAACGTTAGAGAAAGAGGAATACGTTAACGTTGATCTATGTCATTTTTCAGCCGTAGCTGTAACCAGCAGCACCGTGCCAAGCAGCAGCTCGACCAGCACCGCAGTTTTGGGTGGAGGAGCCGTCGGAATACCACCCCCGCCACCACCGAGCGTCGTCAAGAACGGCGGCCCAGATCGATTCTACCCAGGGGGCAGCATTCATCATCATCACGATCATCATCAACCGGCCACGGCGGCGCCGACCCTGCCCCACGTACCCCCTCCGGCCATCTACCCTGTGCATCCGCATCAGCCTCCGATTCACAATGGACCGCCGTCCTCCTCGCCGCCCAAGACCTCGATCGGCCAGAAGAAGAAGAACAGTACGTATAACACAGCGCCCCACCGCCTCTTGCCACCTGCTCTCTTTGCCGCGAAACGAGTTTCTCGATGCTCCTCGCGACCATTATCTCGGCCAATGATTCTTTCATTTTTTTTCTTTTTTTATCCTTCTCTCTTTCTCTACCTTTCTGTGTTCCTTCGTTGCTTTCTTCTTTTTCATTCTCTTTTCTTACGCGAAATCTCTCTCGTCGTCGCATCTCGTCGAAATTAATCATGCAAGAGGAGGGTCATTTTATTAATCGACGCGAATTAGATCGTCTATAATGTATCTGCGAGCATCGCCGAGTTGCTCCAATTTAATTATCGAATAGAGTAATGAGAAATTCGAACATCATCGAATAAAATAGTCGACGACGCGACTGCGTCAGATCGCTTCTATATTTTGCGAGAACGTGTTTTCTAACTTAGCTTGTGCCGCTAAATCCCCTGTCCCTTATCGTTACTTTCGTTTTGTCCGACTGATAATTATCGCTTCGTATCGGGATTACTGTTGCATAAAATTAAGATAAACCACTCGTACTCGACGATTTTACCGCTCGTTATCGTTGTGTAAATCGTTTTTTCAGGATAAAGGAATTACCGCGTTGTATCGCTACATCGCTATATCCTTATATCTTCGTTATTAACATCGCATAATTGATATTTCTTCTTTTCGATCGGAGCAAGCGTGAGTCCATATTCGCGCGAAAGTCTTTCTTTTCCATCGTTCTTTCACGATAGCTGGACGCGAGTGCGAAAGTCAAAGAGAAGAGTCGTCGTCGCTTCGGTTATTAAATTACCGTTATGTAGTTGAACGTGGCGGTCCACTGCGTGCCAAACAATCATTTTACGTAATTCATTTGGCTTATCGTTTGCTCGTATTGAAACGGATAAAGTAAATAACGAGCAAATAAATTTTAACAGGTTTTAAAATTATATTGTCCCCCGTCATGTCTCATTCTACTTATTATCACTACTAATGCATCCTGCAAATAATATCGAAAAAAGTAATACGTTGAAAATTGCATTGATTGATCGGACGTAAAACTTCCGAAACATACCTCGAGGATCCTATCTTTATCTTTCGTGTTCAGATCAAACGTTCTATACTCATTCTCGTATAATTAATAATTCTCCAACTGTCATTATCGAAAAGTATCGAATATAAAAGTTAGGTCAGTTGATACCGCGAACGAAGGAAATTATTTACAGAATTAAGAGTAAAGAACTTAATAAACGAAGGAACACCTTCGGTCCCCAAAACGCGTGCCAGATGGAGAACAATCGAACGCAGTAGGTGACTCGATTCTAGGTGACTCTCTCGACAACCATCTGTCGTCTAGTCGCCCTTCTTGTGTTGTCACCTACGATAATTTGACTTGAAAATGCGCCACGGATATGCACACATTTGCATTCCATCGATAGCCAGGACACGGACGTTAACGAGGCAACCTGCTTGGCTCGAAACGCAACAGGGAATTCGTGTTCCGGAGGTGTTGAATTGAAATTACTCGAGTCGGTCCCGTTCCGCCTTCCTTTGTAACAACGATTCGAATTTCTCCACTGCATTAAAATCGTCCCACGAAATTTACAACTTGGTTCGTGACCGACGATGTATATCTGTTACAACGCGTTTCGTATCGAGCAGAAGCAAAAAGTACAACAATCTCCAAGTACTCACCAATAAGCCGGAACCTAGATGGAAGTTGAAGCTTCCGCTCCGATATCGCCGCGTTTCCTAGCCCTGGTAATGAAGCAACTTTTTCCCACGGAGCTCATGGAAGTTTCATTTCGAACAGGAGAAATTTAGAGACGTTCTTGACCTCCTTTCTGGAAGAATAACGTGATTATTTATTGGAAAAATAACAAAGAAAAATAAAATTAATCTCAGGAGCTCGAAGTATTAATAATTGCTAACAGAAATCTAGCATCTTGGAATTACTCGCTGTAAAGTATTAATTTCTACATTGTCAAAATTATGCAAGAAGCACTTCTATTCGCTTCTATTTCATCGGATAACTGAATTCCCAATTAAAAATTTCCATTTATTAATCCACGTTAATCAATTAAGTTAACGGATAAACGTTTTTTTTTTTTTTTTTTTTTAATAGCTACGATAAACGATCGAATGGCTATTGTCCGGAAATAACAATTGATTTTTTTCTGTCTACAGAGGAATATTCGGACCATCCGAACGAAGTTGTGAAGAACGAAGAATTGACCTACAACGGGGCGAGTTCCAGCCGTGTTCAAGATCGGTACTACCAGCTGGTGATGGTGTTGACGGGAAGCCTGTTTATCAGCGCGATCATGCCGCAATTATTACGGTGAAGCGACAACACTACCGACGAGAACGTATATCCCATACGTCGAAACCCCTTTTTCTGTGATTATCCTACGTTTAATTAATTTCTTGAGGCACGCGTGCGCGCGCGCGCTCGCGTGGCCGCCCCTCAATCGTGAAAAATAAATGAAAAATAAAACGCGCACGATTTATGGTCGGACTGCCTCGAGAGAGAAAGAGAACGAGAAAATTTAATCGGGAGGGAACGAAGACAAAAACGAACAACAATGGTTTAGAGAAAAAAGAAAAATTAAATGAAAATAAAAGAGGATGCGAGTTATAAGAAGAACGAAGAGTTGGCAGAAATAATAAAAAAGAGAATAAACGTAAATGTCAAGAGAAGAGACACGCACGACACACGAGCAGCAACGCCATATTGAAACTATTCGAAAACGAAGAACGAAGACGTAGATAGTAAGATTACAAAGACGAAGAAAGACGAAACGAGGAGAAACGCTACTATTAGACACTATTATAGTATGCCCACTATTATCACTACTATAAATGGTAGTCGTATTGGTTGTCCTTCTTATCATTACGCTAATTCTAGGTATTTATTGGAAATACGAGGAAAGAGGACGAAGTCGTGGACAGCGTGCTAAATATCCTCGAGCGAGGCATACGCCGCATAGTGAATAAATACGTCCGTCGAAGAGAAGCGCGAAAGTTGTTTCGCTTAAATATCATAACCTCGCGCGTGAGGATTTCGAATGATAATGATATCGTACGACTGACATCGACGTTGGTTGACGAACGGTCCTCTGTCATCTATGCCTCGATTGCTTGAGAATTAATATAGTACTTGAAAAGTCAAACGATTAAGTTAACTTAGAAACTTATATGTATATAGAGAACCAATTACTTACTAGGTTAGTATGATTTAAAACTTGCCATCTTAGTAGATGTATCACTTAGCACTCATTTTTCCGTTAATATTTTCAGTATCACGTCCGCGCAAATGTAGATACGTCATTTGTTTAACTAAAGATTTCAGATCAAATCACGTGACTTATTGCGATAATCGAATCAAACGTTAATCCGCGATTAGTCGCGATGGTCGCGCCAATATTCGGATCGAAATCTATCGAAGGAAACAGTCATGGCGGAGGGTCGTTCGGGTTGCGTAAACAGTCGCGAGCAGGATAATTAGCACGCGTGTAAATAAATTCCTAATGAATATGTACAAGTGGCTCTTGCCTCGTCTTCGGGGCAGAGGAATTTAAGAGAGTGCCGTATACTAGGTAAAATCTTCTATATGACACACGGAAGAGTGCGATATAGCGTGAGTGAAAATTTCCGAGTGTGACAGAGTATGACGTGTGTGGGTGTATTCCGAGGCGTATGTGAACATTCGTGAACGCAAAGATCGCCCATTTGGTTAGGTCACAAAACTGTGTAAGGTGCGATAAACTTTTGTAAGTTCCGCCCGCGGTTCTCGCAATCGTGACACTTTCGCGAACACGTGAAGTATTGTCGGCGAAGAAATTCGAAAATTCCTCTCTTCAGCCGAGTTCGTCGAAGGGAAATGGCGAACGAACGAACGAACGAACGAAAGTATGGTATGTAATGCGTGAGAGAGACTGATCGCGGAGCGAACGAAATAACAATTTTTGTATCATAGTTGTATCATACCGAACTTTATCTATAGATCTGTATTATATTTATTATCCGCTATCATTACGCTACGAATAATCACACTCGATATTCTATATTTACTAGTAAAAAATATCAAATTTAATAGCGAATAAATTGCGTATTCGGCGGGGTAATGATAAAAGAAACGACATGACGCGAGCAAAACGATGAATTCTCGACCCCTGTCATCATCGGATCTGCCATTTGTTGTTTCCTTCTATTTTCTTTAATTTTCTTCTCGTGCTGTATTGCTCGAAAACGCACGCGAGCACGCGCGTTCGAGTGCTTATTTCGACGTGTGCTCGCTATTTCAATAAATTGGCCGTGCGATGGTCGGTTTCATTTCGTCGATTTCGGTATCGTCTTTTGTGCTATGTACATCGTTCTTTTCAGTTGTCCCTATGATTCTCCTGTTTTTATTTTTTCTTTTTTTTTTATACTCTATTTATTGTTCACCGCCACGCAGATTTCGTTTTCATCCGCGTACTGACGAACGTACGCGCATGCAAATCGCATTTATTTGTAAAACGTACGGGATTACATGTATACATGCACAGTGGTCACGATCGTTACACGCGATCCCGCTCTGATTTGTCGCGTACGTCGATAACGACGCCCTCTTCGCTAACGTTCAAGCTCTGTTCACGCTGCGATCGCAGCCGATTTTACGTTACGAACGCCCATTAACGTATAACATTGTACACGTATCCTGTACGTATCCGTAAGCCCGTGTTTCGCTCGATCACGATCACGGATCCATATTTCTATCGATCACACAATTTTGCCATAATCACACGACAAACGTCAACTATGTGTCTCGGATTTTATCGCGCGGAACACATTGTACCGGTAATTAATTATATAGTGCGCGCGCATCTTGCGCATGTCGCGTATCGTATCGTATAAACGTAACTTGTAATCTTTAAAATTGCGTTCCCGCCAATACATTCGATGATTGGCCGCACGGCTACGATTGCGCTATTTTATTGCTTGCGTACTTACACAACTCTTTATTTACGCGCATTTCATCTTCCAGAATGCAAAATTATCGTTTTTGCGTCCGACGTCTAGTTTGGCGATCGACCAATCACAATATACCAAACGTATCTACCGATTCTGTATCGGCGATACGAACAACACGGCGAATATAATTACATACAATCTGGTCTTAAAAATGGATCCGTGAGCACCAGTGTGAATGGAGCTTTAATAAGTGCACATAGTTGTTACCGCGCGCGTAAAAATGCACACACAGCGACCGAAGAGCATTCGTGGCTCGAGGATGCGAAGGGAAGAAACTACAACGAGCAAATGATCGTTTCACGTTGGCCACGGGAAAAAGAGTTCGACCGAACGGCAACTAGAGTAACGAATTATTGTAAATACGAATATGCGGAGAGAATTACGTATTGTATAAGGCAGAGCGAGAGAATGTAAGAAAGATTAATGAGAGCGCAAGGGAGAGAGAGAGAGAGAGAGAGAGAGAGAGAGAAAGAGACCCCAATTCCGAATCGTAGATAATAAAGAAAAGATGTATTCTGATGGCTGCTCGATTGACCGACTCGTTTTCATCGTTCATTGATGGTTCATCGTCCTTAATTATACGCGACAATTAAAATGGAAATCAATGACCACGATCAGCCGGGAATGTTGAGGGAAACGATGGAAATTAAATGCGTGTATAATGTTATCCATTACAGTATTGTAAGCCTAAGTATTACATGCCTCCGATCCACGTCTGTTTGTCTGTCTGTCCGTTCGTCTGTCTACAGTTTGTACTTTTTACCCATGTGTTAACCGCAATAGCAATTTCGTACACGTACGAGCGATCGATTACGAGAAAGCAGTTCGCGACGATACCTACGATTCCACGATTCTTAGCATGTAGATTTCTCACAAATGATCATATTTTCGTTTCGTTAACTATAGCTGCTACGATGACAGTTTCTTTTAGTTTCTCTCTAGTCGTTTTCGTTCGCACACACATGTATACACGTGGAATTGTTTGTGAGCCGCTGATCAACCCGCAAAACGAAACCCAAAGACAATCACCTGCACCATTGTAAGGAAAAGCGTTCGAAGCGCCTCTGCGTAGATCAGTCGTCAACTATAGCGTCACGATATCATTTAGGTATATACGATTCGTTAACCCTCTCACACGAAGTAGAAGTAATTTAACACACGATTGTACAAAACGTTTCTCGTACAAGTTCGCTTTGCGGGTCTCAGAGGGTATTACATACAGTAACGTACATTTGTAAAGGGACGCGAATAGTAGAGTGCGTTTACGTTTCGATCGGCATGATCGACGATCCATGTAACACGGTTGCACGCGCGTCTTGAATCGTGGATGTATCGATAGAACTGCTCCGGGCGGCGAATTATCGATCGACTCGAATTAATCGAATTAATCAGAGCCAGCATGAAAGCCCGTAATCAATTAAACATAAATGCAATAGCAATGCAGCAAAGTTACATAGATCCAATGTGAATGGTACTCATTCTTACGGACGATAGATGAATACAGTATAACAATAATATAGACTCGAACTATCGATAGAAAATAGACAAGGTCACTCACTGCAATATTTTTTTATTTTTCTCTCCTTCATTTATCTTTCTTCTTTTCTTCTTTTTTTTTTTCGTTTCGACCGATCCGCTCCGAAAGCACCCTCCGATCCATCCGCAACACCAATCCCGACCACCACCACCACCACCACCACTACTACCGACCACAACGTGAAACGCTGCTCCTCGAAAGTTATTTTTGTAACCATGAACAGGGACAAGCATCGTACCAATAAGGTATTTAAATCGTTAGTAGAAAGTATATATAGATAATCGATATAATAGAAAGTTTAACGACACCGATATAACAGAAACACACAGGAATAATCATAAGGTCGATGAACCTGAAGATTACGATTAATTAGATCGCGCGTTAAGATTAGTCTTCGCTCTTAATCGCGTACACAGACCGATATACAGTTACGCATAAGTACGTAGACGCGTTGCAGATGGCACGTTTCGTGCAGAAATACACGAAGAACAAAACGAGGAACAGGTTTCACAGTTTTCTAATCCAAAGACGTTCGAACCTCCCCTTCATTGCGATTTTTATCGTTCATTTTCGCTATTTCATTGTGTTATCCTCTCGTGTGCGTGTTTTGGAACAATGTCAAGAGATTAGAGGTCTTCGCGGGTGGAGATCACAGCAGGCGACTATTCGTACGCGAAAAGGGCTTGTTCCTCTCTTCTCGAGACAGGGGGTATAATGGGGGTGAGATAAATAGAGGGCAGTAACGAGAAAGAAAGAAAAGTAACAGGGATGGGAAAGGGAAAAGTATGAAAGGATCGATTAATTAGATTTACCGCGTCGAATTGACAACGTCGCGGATTTATCGAGCGTGAAAATGGGATCGAGATGATTTCGTAGGTACGTCGTTGTAAATAGAGAAATGAAGAAAAACAAGAAAAAGATTACGATCAATAACGATAACACGATGAAATTTATATTAAATACATAGCAAGTATGAGGATAGGTTTCTAATAACAATTTATTATAAAAGTGAATGTACGTTGATGTCTAAGATTTTTAACAAGATGGAAAAAAAGATAAGAAAAAACACAAAGTGGTTATTATTAAACTATGATTATTAACTCATAATCGAGAAACACAAATACTAATTAAACAAAAGAGCGTTTAAATACAGAACCACACTTTTTAGCCAGGTCATGAATTCTCTCACGTTGCATATATTAATTTTGTAACAGGTACATTACATGACACATACGATCACGGTCACGGAAGCCATACGGCAGGCGCCACGTTATCACCGGAGCAACCGTTAGATCATTTCTTTTCTCTCTCCTGAACACGGTACACGTATTTACATATAAATTAAACAACAGTCGGGATATCATGTTTATAAAATGAGAAAAAGATGCCGAAAGATGATATCACACAGTTTATTCGATCGATCGATACGATATATCGAGGATAAGAAAAAAGCAAAATATCAAAACCAGCTTGGAGAAAGAAAGTATCAACGGTTTGAATAGTTCGATCGGTTAGCGTTGTCTGACAATCAAACGACCTAGTTTCCAATTACGACGCAACAATATTTATTCAGCAATTATCTCTCTTTTGCCTCGCCTTCGCTCGATCTAAATTTGAACCGAGTAAACAGATAAAAAGCAAAAGCTGAAAAAATTTGTAAAAATAGTAACGCGGTCCACGTGTGGCATTCGTGAACAGGATCGATCAATTATAGATTGCGTGTGCTCGCTAAGTATGCACGTTCAGTACAGTACAGTCGTTCATTACAAAGCATTACAGATACAATACAAAGTAGCGTAGTGTTCATAATGGTAGTCCACTTGTAGCGAAATAGTGTTTAAACAGTCCAAACAGACAACCAAACAAGCAAAAAAAAAGAAAAAAAAAACCGGGAAAACGACATAATCGTCGGAAAAATTACAGGTAACCATAAAAAGTACACAGTAAACGTGAATCGATCTTCATGAAGTACGTGCAAGACACGCACACACATGTACACACTACGACACGTGCACACGACACATATACATGTATATTGGCACATATTGCGATACAAACAGTTTCAAACATTGTCGAGGACGTCGCGAGAAAAGGTGCGGCGTTACTCTAAAGATATGAAGAAAAAAAAAAGAAAAAAAAAGTATATATTTAAATGTACACTCATACACAGATACAGAGACACGATATACACATATGCAAAAGCGACGCGACTTCGACGACCACGCGACGTAAAACGCAAAAGCGCGTGAATTCACTCGCAGAAGCAGAGAAAGAAAGAAAGAAAGAAAGAAAGAAAGACGAAAGGTGGGAAAAAGGGTCGACGATGCTCTAAACGTAAACTCGTCGGCGTCGCGCGATTTATATAGCTATATTGTATTATGCATGTCGATATACGGTCACATATAACGATGGAAAATGAAAGTAAACCAAACGAAACAAAATGAAAAAAAAAAGTGAAAAAGTAACTGGAAAATGTTAAAATGCCGGACAGGGAGACCGGGCGTCCCCCGATAAAATAATAATAATACACGTACATACTCACTCACATAACACATACAAAGTACGTCGACGCGTACGACGAAATACGTCGGCGTCGAAACGTTTCATTTTGAAAGTACCTTGCGCGAGTCGTCTCGAATCGTTTAAGTACAAATAAAAAAAAAAAAAAAGAAAAAGAAAGAAAGAAAAGAAGAAGAAGATGATGATGATGATGATGGTGAAGAAAAAGAAATGCTCTTCTCGATGGACGAGATGCGTGCGATCCACGTTCCACGCGATTCAGATACCAGGGTATCGAGTTCTAGTTCGCGGATTCGGTGAAGAAATCAGGTTTCCTTTTTTGCGTTTGAGGCCATCAGCGACGAGCACCATTGCGTGGGTTGTATACGAACCAGAGGGATTCACAGTGTTGAATGGTAAATTTGGGGAAATCGCGTGTCACGTCTCTTTCGTTGAACCCTCGACAGGCATTAATGAGTTCCTGGAATCAAATTGGTTGTAAAAAGAATTATATTTAAACGATCGTTGCCTGCTCGATTCGAAAGGTTGTAAGCGCATCCGTGAATCCCCTCGTTCGTTTCCAAATGTTTCTATTTTTTAAACGAATGAAAACGATTTGCGTGTAAAACTGCATTCGCGATCATTTCGATGGATATTTATTGAAAACGGTGAGAACACAAATAAACGATATATACGCTTTGTTGCACTGATTTTTCGGCTTTTACCGATTTTATACGTATACACATCTTTTACCGCTGTTTCGAAACGCTGTAAACACGAGATGCAAGAGGAAATTCAGATAGGTTGAATTATGTTTTTATCGAAGCTCAAACTTTTCATGAAATTTCGTATTGTTTTATATATATATATATATATATATATATATATATATATATATATATATATATATATATATATATACACGTATATGCTTTGATCGATTCGAAAGATTTCATATGTTTTAATCAATGGTTGAACGCGTGAAATTCAAACGCACAGACGTAAAGACGACGATTACTTCTTGCGTCGCGTGAAACGAGCGAAATGTAATTTAAAACGTAAAACTGCCATTTTTAATTAACGTAATCGATAACCTCGAAAGCGATTGGTAATTATCGTAGCCGTAACTTATTCGTTGTCCTATCCTGCAAAACGAATGTTAAGAAAAGAGAGATAGAAGCTATAGAGTATGGAGGAATGTGAGTTCGCAGCGAAAGCGGATGTCCGGTTCGATCGCATTCTTAAATTTCGCGAGTCTTTCGACACTGATCATATACAAAAATCGTTTCAATTCGTTCCACGTTCCATCGAAGTTGAAATACCGTCTGTCGAAGATGAACGCGCTACATTCACAAGCAGTACATCTTGAAAAGCACATAATATCCACGATGTCGTTCAATCGTGTGTATTTTATTGAATTGAAAATTTTAAACAAAACGTTGCCAGAAATTTCTTATCGCTTTATATTTTACATATGTGACATTAAATGACACACAACATGTAGAATACTAAAACATATTATTTTGAAATGTTAGATACAGAAAAAAGAAAAGACAACATTACCTTATCCACCACCAGTTTAAAATGTTAGTAATCTAAAAACAAGATCCACACTCACTGACTATTAACTCAGACCGAATTCATTGATCCATCGTTTCATTCCCTCCTTCTTCCTTTAAGTAGAAATCACAAAACCTTTTTCTCTTTCACTTAATTCTAAGATATTTTGTCTCTATTCAAACATTTCAATCGTTTAAACTACTCAATAACATATCAACCACATCTTTGGCGTTGTAAAAACCTGTTATATATTAGTCTGAATATTTTATATTTGATAAAATAATAATTTCACCTGAAAAGTTAACTATCGATCCGGATGTTATGTGCTTTACAAGATCAAATGTACATAGCGTATACATAATAGAAAAAATCGCGGTGGCGTGTAATATACGAAATCTGACGATTCGCAATGCCGAAAAGAATGATGCTTATGTTTCGAGCCGCGTTGCTTGTTCACGGGCACGCGACCATGCCACTTCGTTTCGATCGATTCGATCCGATTAATTAAGCCCCCAGTCGATTTGCCTAAGGCTTTCAGCCGTGTATGCTTCACAGACAACGAATCTCTCGACTTACCAAGCGACTCGCGACTGACAATAGTTTCTGCGATCCCTCGATGCAATTGTTTTAAGTGCAAAACTGTCGTCACGTAGGACAGGACTTATAAATCGTTGAAAAAAAAACAGTATTTAGCAGAAAAAAAGGAAAGGAAGAAGATGCGCTCGAACGAATCGTTTCCCCTTGAACTTGAATCTGCAAGGTACGCTCGTCACGTTGTTTAGAGCTATTTATCGATTCTAAATCCGAAGCGAGAGTGTTACACATCAAAACGAAATATTTTTGCGGTGCAAAATTTTCGCAAAATGAAAAGTCAGTTCCTCTGTGGCGTGTCGAGATATACGCGAGATTTGGAGCCTAAATCGTTGTACGATTGTTTATATAGAACGAATTTATATTATATAGAACGATGCGAAAAAATGTTAAGTGTGCTTGTAAGTGTGCTGTATGATGATTTCCGGTGTTTACGATATTCGTTTGCGGTCACGCTGAATAAGTCTTGTCTTACACGTTCGCACGCATTCTACTTCTAACCACCAAAGAAATACACTCGCACGTATTTCTTCTCCAAGCGCTTCTCCAAGGCACTTCTATAATGGGAAAGAATGCAACGATAAACTGTGGTCTATATTTATCACAAGTTTTAGTATTAAGTTTCGAAAGTTAGCGTTAACAGGTGCCATTTTTGTGCCATCACTTTCCTTCTTTTCAGGCAGCTGAGTAAGACGAATAGAAAAATTATTCACCGTTAAACTCCATAACAATTTGAGATAACGATTCCATTGATAAATTTCATTGATTCACTGAAAATGGAAACAATCGGGTGAGCTCGCGGAAAGAAAAAAACGGAAGAAACGAGAAGGAAAAACGGATAGATCGAACGAAAGCGATGCCTGATTTGAAGCGCGCATAACTTAAGGATCGCGCAACTCGAGAAAAGAAGCGCGAGACAAACGAGAGAAAAGGAAAACATTTTAGGCAAGACGTGTCGGAGTACATAAACTTCTCGTGAAAGTAGAGCCAATGGAGAAGAAACTAATCGGGCGGGAAGCAATGCTGCTTCAGTCATCCGCGTAAAAGCATACTTGCAGTTATAAGGTTCTAAGTAAGAGTGAACAAAGAAATTTAAATAATGCGAGACGAAACGATGGAAGAAAACCATACTGAAAGGCCTAGGTTGTCGCACTCGTTTGAAAAACATTCCTGCAAGAATGCATACAAGAAGTAGCGTACAATCGCTGTACACTCGTTTGTTGACGCGAATATAAGGGGAAAAAAGTCGATTTGATTTGTATATGTACACGGTGAGCCCGAGGTTCGTGCAAGGACAGGTGCATTTACGTATGAATGAGGAAGAGATCTGGCGAAATCGATGCTCGTTTCTTTCTGGTTCATAGTCAGTAGACGCGAATAAATCAATGGCGGTAATCACTTCATTCTTGTAAACGCTAATGTCCTCTGCGGCGATCATTGTTATTATACGAACGAACTCAAGACGGCATGGTATACAAGACTAAGAACAAGACCTAAAATGGGGACATAATATTTTATAACTCAACTTTTGTACAGAATAAATAAATACTTGTACTGTGGACCAATATTTCTTTTATTTCATTCGCATGTTTACGACTCGATTTCATCGTAAATGAGATATTCGAAGATAACAAAAAGTCATATGACAAACGTTATGTGAAAAATAAATTACAAACATCAACTATGAAATAATAAACAATATTCTTTTTTTTTTTTAATATAGAAAGAAGTTTGTCGAGATAAAACGTGTAAAAAATTATACGATCTTTATTTACCTAACTATTTATATTCAATTTACAACTGTTCGTTTCTTCTTAATATTATAAACTATTTATTTTTTGTTTGAATTAACGGTATTATAACTATGGAATTTTTTGCTTCTGATATCCGCCACCATCTTCCAAGTCTGTGTTCTTGACCAATTCCAGCAATAAGTTGAGTCCCGTCCGAAGTGAAACATAGCGCATTGACGAACCCTGTTAATTGTATCTCAAATAGCGGATTCAATGATCTGAAGGAATCGCCGCATTGCCATAATCTGATAACACCATTTCGTGATCCTATATTCGATAATTACGATAAACGATTAACATTCTTTCGTAGAGACGAACGAATCACATATTTAAAAAAAAAAAAAAAAAAAAACAGTATTTAATACCTGATGCAACTAGATCTGTATTGAGTAAAGTAGCTATACTCGAAATCCACATTGGTTGATTATTGCTTTTATCTCTTCCGTGTGCGTCTGGCACCGAACACAAAGGTTTTTTCTTTAAACAACCCCAAACGCATAATTGTCCATCGTCTCCACAACTAAAAAAGTGTTCTTCGTTTATAAGCTTTACGGTATCTATGCTACCACCGTGTCCATTGAATATAAGTTGCGATTCTTCTACGATTTTCCAAATTCGTATCGTCCCATCGAAACCACCGCTACTTATAGCTCGTTCACGCGCAAGCGCGTCAATCGATGTAACACCATTTTGATGTCCAAATCTAAAAAAATAATAAAATGCGACTATAATAGAGTAAGCTACGTTAAAATAATGACAACGATAATGATATACTCACAAAGATTCAACGTATGCCATATCACCTAAATTCCATACTTTTACGCTTCTATCATTGGAACCGGAATACAACGTGTGCGTATCTCTACGGAAGACTAAGCTGGTAACACTATCCCTATGACCTTGCAAGTTTTTTATGTGATTTAAGGTATCTCCACAAAATACTAGAATATGTTTACAACCGCTATCTCCTGCTACCTTTGATCGTAAGAAATAGATATTTATATATACTTGTGAATGCAGATATATTATAAATGAAAGTTTATATAATCTTACCAAAAATTTACCATCAGTACTAATTGCCAAACATTGTACACATTTCATTCCAGCCTCTGATTTCCTTTTTCCTTTAACGGCTTTCAATTTTGCTCCTTCTTTTAAGCACCCTATTACGTAATATTCGCTTAAGTAAAATTGTTCTCATAATTCAATGGTTGTTTTATCAAAAGTAACATACATTTAACTAAACTACCATCCTTTGAACCAGAATATAAAAATTTTCCATTGCTAGAGAGACATAAACAGGTAATTGAACTTTTATGTTCTTTACATTTTAGAACAATTGGTTCACCATGATTGATATAATTTGAAGCTACAGTCTTCCGTAATCTTCCCTTTTCTTCTAAATATTCCTCTTGTAATCTTCTTGTTACTGCTCCTTCTTCAAATTCTGCTCTATCTCTTTCTATATTTATTTACAAAACTGGCGTTAAAAAGTGAACACACGGAAGAACCATTTCATATAATAATTTACCTTCTTCTTCGATATGCTGAAGGTATTTCTTTGCAAGTCTTACACGCTTCTCCTGAGCAGTTTCTTCTTCTTCCTCGCTTTCATATTCTTCGTTTCTTCTATACAAAATAATAATTAATAACAGTTAAAAATAAAATTATTAAATCTAAATTTGGAAATATATAAACACCTCTGATTTTCTTCTGCGAGTTCTTCGTCTGTACTGGCAATACTTTCGTTATCATCAGGTACAGACTTATTTATCTTCTTTGTCTTTCCCTTTGTTTTAGTATAACCATTAAACTAAAATATGATAAATTTGTAATCTTTTGCAGTACATTACAAATAAATTCAATTGCATCTTGCAACACAGAATAATTTTTATATATCAAAAATCAAATATTTGTAAGTATATACACATTTTTTATACCTTTCTTTTAATTCCTCCGCTACCTTGTTTATTTCGAATAAAAAATGACATATTTACAAAATGCTTTTTCAAACGAATTTTAACCTATTTCACTCCTACCACATGGCTTATTTTTCTTAAACAAGCACTGCCAACAACCGCAATCAAGAAAGCACGATATTAATCTATGTAACAACCCGCTACATGGAAAGTCACCGGTAGGATACGGCGATGGCGCACTCTATATTCAATGAACATAGTACATTTTTCGAATAACGCGTAATTGGCAAACCTGGCCGGAAAATAATACATTTTTCTATGGCTATTATTTATAGTTTTATTATTTATAGATAATGTAATTATTTGAAAAAAATTAACCTCTTGCCTTACGATTTAGGTTCCAATAAACAATAAGCAAGATCGGTCACACGTCGTGCGTTCAAAGTTGTGCAGATCGCACATGTCTTCTGATATATAAGTGCATGTGTAAGGTACAACTAATTTTATTTTGCAAGATGTTTGATAAATTTGATTACCATTTGATCATTGAACACGAAAGTTTTATTATCTTGGAGTAAATAATAAATCAATAACAACGACGTACTACGTCTTTCACACGATACTGTGAGTTACAGGGTTAAGAACCGTTGTAAATTCTTATTGATCCCTTATAATTTAATATTTATGTAAAAAAAAAAAAAAAAAAAAATGGTTCAAAAGAAAAGGGTACTTATGGTTTGTTTAGGTATGTTTTAAAATATTTGAGTGTCTAATAAATTAAAAAAAATCGTATAACATAACAGTATAAAACATTATTTCTATTTTACAGGGAATATTTGTCGTTCACCAATAGCAGAAGCAGTTTTCAGCAACGAAATAAATGTATTAGGCTTGAATGAATCATGGGAAGTAGAAAGTGCAGCAATCATAGGATATCATACAGGTAAATGTCCAGATCCAAGAGCCATGTCTACGCTAAGAGAAAAGGGTATCACTAACTATTCTCATACAGCACGAACAGTGAGTAAATTTATTGTTATATAAAGAATGTCTAATGTTAGTATTAATGTATTTTGTCGTTGTAGGTCAACATAGATGATTTTACCACATTTAATTGGATATTTGGAATGGATAATAGTAATATTGAGGAATTAAATAATATGAAACCTGCGAATTGTACTGCTAAGATTGAACTTCTTGGAAAGTATGATCCAAAGGGAGAAATCATAATCGAAGATCCTTACTATGTACATAATTATTTCAATACGAAATGTTAATTTAAAATTTTCTATTATAAAACAAGAGCTAAATTAAAAAAAACTTATTTACAGATGAACAACAATGATGGATTTTATAAGGCATATGAGCAGAGTACACGGTGTATAAAAGCTTTCTTGCAACAACATAAAGGTATTATCAAAAAATGTATTGCAATTGTGATAATTTATAGATTAAATTTAAAGAAATATAATTATAGTAAGCTTCTTATTTCCAGATGAAACTTCAAAACCAGAATAAAACTTAAAAACTATTAATATGTATAATTAAAATTATTAAAATATTATATGTGTATAAATTCTTAGAGACAATAAAAATTCATTACAGAATTAAAGTATTGATTCGTTACTACTTATCATTTACAAGTATTCTTTAAAAGAAATTTTCAATCGTCTTTCATATATAAAATAACTCTCTAGTTTCATATCATACTAATGCATGTAACTTATACCGATTCTGATTTCTATTAACTTAATACTCGTGTAACTACATATTTACTTGTACAAGCAACGGTTATTTAAGATAAAAACATATATATGTATTTACCTCGTTTTACAAGGTTTCTTACATAACCTTAAGGACATTATTGTATGAATACCTTTTTAAAGGTGAAAATTAATTTAAAATCAGTAAACAGCAACATGTCACGAAAGAAGAAAGTGTTAATGGTGTGTTTAGGTATATTAAGAATGTTAATTGTCTGTGCAGAGTAATATTGTAAGCGTATCATCTTTCGTTATATTAGTATTAAAAATTCTTAGGAAACAGCTGTCGTTCTCCAATAGCAGAAGCAGTATTTTACGATGAAATAAAAAAGTTAAATCTTTCCGACGTTTGGGAAGTAAATAGCGTTGCACTTTTACAGTATCACGTAGGTAACGATCCAGAGCCTAGAACTATGTCTACGCTCAAAAAAAGAGGCATTACAGATTATACTCACATAGCGAGACAGGTATATATAACAAATTGTTTTATTTAAAATGTAACATAAAACGTGTCCTTCTGTTTTCAGATAACAAAGGAAGATTTCTACAAATTCGATTGGATATTTGGAATGGATAGTGGAATAGTATTTGATCTCTGTCAAATGCAACCGGAAGATAGTCGAGCAAAAATTGAACTTCTTGGAAAATATGATCCAAATGGAGAATTAAATATAAGAGACCCGTTATTTGTAAGAATTGTTAACGTATTATTGTTAAATTATTTTTGTTATTATTAAATATTTAAATATTTTCAATTAAAATAATAGGACAGTGACAGCGCTGGATTTGAAAAGGCATTTGAGCAAGCTGCAAGAAGCATAAAAGTATTTCTGGAACAACATAAAGGTAGCTTTATATACCATGATATTTCATTTATTAAGTCATTAGAATAATTTATTTTTATATTATCTTATCAAGAAATAATTTCCTTTACAGATATTGTAAATACATAATTACACTGATTATAATTGCATTGTTATATATACCTTATATGTAAACTATTGTACATTGGAATAAACATGAAATATGTAAGTATTATGAATATGAATTATTCTTATTTAACTTTACACCCACTTATATACACTTCAATAATATTACGATCATCTCCGGAATAAATGAATTTTTGAAATCGTTCTTCTAAGGTACTACTTTGCAAATTATTCAAAAGTCCATCACTTACATCTGTATCCACAATAAGGGCATCGAATTCTTTACCGACTTCGAAATTCCCTACTTGGTTATCCATTGCAAGGGCTAAAGAAATATTGTATTAGAGATTCGGTAACTTGATGCAGTAAATAATCTTGATTTAATTCTAAGAACAGTACCTGCTGCACCACCTAATGTAGCCATATGAAATACATCTTTATAATTAAGCGCTTTATAATTATCCTTCATTAAGGACAAATGGATCGACATTTGTAAAGCTGATCTCATTGCATCTAAAATACTACAACTTTGTCCACCTGATACATCTAAAAATAAAAATTGATTTATTGAAATAAACTGTATAATTATCATATAACTATAAAGTTATTAAATAAAAATAATAAATTTATACCAGTGCCAAGTCCAATCTTAATCTGTTTGCTTTTCAGTCTTTGAATATCACAAAGACCACTTTTTAAACATGTATTTGATGAAGGACAGTGTATAATTGCTGTATCACGCTCATTTAATAATACAAGTTCATTATCTGTAAGATATATCCCATGAGCTAACACTGTCTGAAAATAAGCAGTTTCTAGTTTCTTATATCTTGTATATATGTATATATGTAATTATTTATTTTGTATACCTTATTTGTAAGAAGTCCAGCTGCATCATATACAGCTGCATAAGAAGGATATTCAGGAAAGTTATTCTTCACGGCTTTTACTTCATCTTGATTTTCTGATACATGAGTCTGAAATATTTTAGGTGTATGTTAAAACAATTCATACACATAGAATATTTTGTACATAAAAAATATCTCATATATAGTACCTGTACATGAAGATTTTTTTCTTTTGCTAGTTTTCCTAATTTTTTCATTAGTGTCATATCACAGCTTAAGGCAAATCTTGGTGTTATAATTGGCTTTATTAGAGGACTCTATAATAATTATCATATAAATAAAAATTTGATCTTTATAAAGAAGAAGTAAAATATAAATTTAAATGATATTCACAACCTTACATTCAATTTAGCCAAATCTTCTATAAATTTGTTTATATTTTCTATAGATTGTTCAGTAGTTTCATAATAATTATCACTACGTTTTACATTCATACTTATTTTCCCAATGAATGCTCGTTGACCCTTATCAGCTGCTACTTGTCCAAGGATTATAGACGCTTTTGGATAGAGGGATGCAAAATAACATGCTGTTGTTGTACCACTCTTTATAGTCTGTTGCTATAATTTCAGAAATAATATGATCATCATTTATATAAAATATAATCTAAAAAATATTTTGATATTACGTTACATTGAACTCACCACAACTGTATTAAATACTTGTTCAGCAAATTTTTCATCTGTATATTTCTTTTCTAAAGGAAAAGTATAAGTCTCCAACCATTCTAAAAGTTGTTTATCATATCCAACTCCTAAATTAGGAAGTTGAACAGCATGAATGTGACAATCAATAAATCCTGGTACTAAAAATTGACTATTGCTGAGAACACTAACATTTTCGTTTTTTATATCATCTAAGTTCGGATTTATTACTATATTAGAGATCTAAGCATAAAAAGGTATATTATATAATTTAACAAATATCAGGTTTACATTAGGCGTAATATTTAATTTATTATGATAAATAATGATATTGTAAATTAAAAATAAATAAAAATAGACCGATACATACTTTGCCGTTTTTAACGTGTATCATACCACGGTCGACGATAATCAGTTCTCCCTGTTCGTTAGAGTGAATAAATGGACCAACAAATATTTTTTCTCTGGCAGACTGAGACATTGTGTTAGTCTTTCTTAATATTCCAAATTTACTGTAACGCGCACCATAGATGTTTAAGAATAAGATAAATGTAATATAAAATAGTTACAACAATTTTTTATCTTTCTTAATATTTATCATTAATGAATATTGTATATTTTTTTTTACTTCTCACCTATTTATTAATATCCTATTAATATTCTTTGAATAATACGTCTTGTATTGTCTTATGGCATAGTATTCTCTTATAGTATAGTAACGGAAAACATATCGATGTAACAAACAATAAGAAGATAAAACTAATATCGTGCCGAAGCTATACAAATATTTATATTTATTTTTATATACTTATCTTCGTATATTATACAGAATAAAAAAAAAAGAAAAAGATGATCGTAAAGAAAGAACAAAAATCTGAGATTTTAAAAAAATCGGATAAGATGATGGATACTCATCGAGAATTTTTGGATATGGATACCGATGAAGAAGATTTTGGTCACCAAGGTACGATAATTAAATACATACATCTTAAAATTTCGACTAAATCAGTTAAAATTTATTTATATTGAATTGAATTACTAAATTTGAATATATTTTGAGGAAATGTGCAAAACAATTTTAAATATATGCATGATAATTCTAATTTCTGTTACGATATCTAAATCTCTGTTCTCTGTAATTGAGAAAATAATTTAAGATATTCAATTGTATTGTAGAATCACCTGATGCAGGCGAAGAATTTGTCGTTCCCTCAGAACCGGAAAAGCCTATTTTCTCCGAGAAAGATTTAATTGCTTTAGTAAGAACACCAACGTAAACCCCGCAATTTGAAATATTAAAACTTACTTGTTGCCCAAATCGGGTCATCAGAGTCCATAACAAGATAATTTATTGCAAAATATATTTTTTTTAATATCTACTTAATATATATATGTACAGATAAAAACATTGTGGACTTACGATTATTTATTATCGTTTGATTCGTTCTATCTAAGAAGTAATACTAAATTAATTATGCATCAAATTTTATATAGTATCACAAAATTGTAATAAATCAGTCTAATGAAACATTACTGACAAACAGAACTGATTTATAGTTTAAATGAAAAAGAATTAGACTAGAAGTTACACTTTAGTATTATAAAAAATTCCTATCAGTCTAATGATAGGAGTTTATACTGTAATGCCATCTACGGCGCGACTTTTAAGATCCTGTTACAGAAGTGGAAATACTTTTGTAGGTTTCATTGAAACGATTAAGTGTTTTCGTTTGAATATGCTTTCAGGTGAAATATGTGAAAGATTTAACGATATATTCTCGCAATGGCGTAAGTTGGAACGAGCATTCCGATGAAACAATTCAAGAATATTTTAAAAATCCGTCATATACAGTGCTAACTACATTTTACGATAAAGATGAATTAAATGCTATGTTGGATATCCCGATACATGCATCTAAGGGATTTACATATTTCTTAAGATCATCATGGCAAATTTATACCCCAGAAAATTTTTTAAAAACCGTTTCATTTGGCAGTATTAACAATAATATTAAGAGTAATGTCCTAAAATTTGTGGAAAATATGTATGCACCGATTGTACTGCACAGCGAAGATTACGCTTCATGTATCCAAATAAAATATTATAATTTTATTATTTTAATTTTGTTCATGCAGAATAGTATATGTGGTATAATAATTACAAAGTTTCGAAATTTTATTTCTATTTGTTATCATTGCCTCATTATCTCGAACAAAAATAACCCATATTAGAGCTACAATTTCCCATAACGAACAGTTTTAAGAAACGACGTATTTTTAAATTTACACGAGTTTATCGTACATCTAATGGAGGAAGTTTATAAACCAATGGGTAGAACTATCTTATACGTACCAAAAGAACGTCTTCTCCAGACATTTTTAAAATCGGATACAGGCAATTATTTTTTGTTGGGTACAAATAAAACAACGGCCATTTCCGAAGAAGATGAAAGAAAACGAAAGTTAGTCGGCAGGCTAGAGAAAGTAGTTTGCTTTTGGATCAGACAGATACGTAGAGCAACGATGACGTCGATGAGAAGACAAATTAATAATATACAAGATGAAGTCGACTATTGGAATGCAAAGCGTCAGTTTCTCATTAGTTAAATTAACTTTTCTATCTTCAGCTACTACATCTTTTCTTTTTCTTAATAAAAAGTATCTGTTTCGAATTCCTTATAGATTCAAATTTGAATCATTTGTGTACTCAACTTCTTAATACGGAAGTTCGATTAATCATCGACATTTTGAAAAATTTGCATTCTCCAAGCGCAAGTGAATTAGAGAAATTAACTATCCACATCGATGCAAGATTAGAGGAAGCGTCGTCGAATTTAATGTACTTAAATATTCTACTTCGTTTTTGTAAAAATTTAAACATTCCAGAAGATGTCGAAAATCCTGTGACAGAAGCATTACTTCTTATATTATTCATTTGGACGGAATCGTCATTCTATTCTACGAAGTAAGAACAACGACTTATGTTCAAAAATAATATTTCCGTATGTAATGTTTCTATATAGTAATATTTCTAGGCGTAATATAAAGATATTATGTCAAGCATTAAGCTCACAAATAATGGAGCAATGTAAAAGATATATCAAACTGGACGTTGCTCTTGGGAGTAATCCTGAAATGGGAATACAGATGCTAGAGAAATGTATATTTTGTTGTAATGTTTATAAAACAATATATGATAACGTATGCTTTCTATAAAATATACTCTCTTGTATTAACAGTTGATTGGTAGATTATTAACACTTATTGCAGGTCATGATAAACGTTACATGTCGTATCAATCTTGACAGAAAATGGGACATAAACCAGCAAGAAGTTTTTAGCAAAATTAATATTTTTAAACAAAGATGCTACGATGTCATTGAAATTTGTGAAGCTTTAATAGTATTTGGAAGGTATTTGAAAGAAGAAGAAAAAAAAGTAAGATAGAAATTAATAATCATTTTTATGTGATTTAATAGAGACGTTAAAATAGGATTAATTGGAGGCCCAAACGGAACCGAGTATGAAGCATATTTACGGGAAATTGAATCTTTATTTTACGAAAATTTAAATGAAATTATAATGGCGCGTGACATCGTGTTCGATGTTACAGGATCCATTTGGTTTATAAAGATTAAACAATTTAGGTATATGGATTTGCAATTAGAAAATATGGTAGTAAATTTAATTAATGATATATTTAAAAATGTAAAGAATATAGAAGAAGGTATCGAGGCTATTTATGTTTTACAAAAATTTAAAAAAAGAGAGAATTTACGAGAATTATTGCAAAAAAAATGGATACAGGTATATATCGATGCCGTGTGTATTCATTGATCGTTAATAA